>NC_055978.1:26925066-26945066 GCF_018492685.1 Alosa sapidissima | reverse complement strand
TCTGTTGTGTCTGTGCATTGTGCATTTGTGCAGTACTGGATGTGAGCTATATACCCTGTGCTAACAATGACAGCTCATTACAGTCAATGCAGGCAAAATGCATTGTAGATAAACTTGTCTTGTAACAAAGGTATAAATGGCAAATATAGCTGTTGCTGTCCAGGATGGAAGACTATGTTAAGTCCTCTAGGATATGCAACGGGTAAGGAAGTCCTTGCCCCAAGCCCCCCAGATCATCCCTGATCTCCTGCCTCCTTTTCCCCACACACTCAGAACGGCACTACCTTTTGGAGGCTTCGAAAAGGGCTCCAAGCTGCTGACCTTCCAGCCACCGGAGATTAATACCCATGAGGAGCCCGAGATGGTGCCAGTGCACCAGTGCGACATCCGCTCCCGGCCCTCCTTCAACCGCACGCCCATCGGCTGGGTGTGCAACGACGAGCACAGCCACATCCACATGGAGATGGATGCCATACCATTTGATGGGGAGACCGACGACCTCTGAAGACCTTGCCTGCATGCAAACTTCTAGTCACCCATACTCACACACACACATAGGCCTACTCTAAGGCAGACTGCACACAAATTCTAAGACAACAGGACCTTGTGCAAACATGGCCCCTGCTTATACATAAAAAAAACTGTGATAGGTCTTTACTTGCTTGCAGGTTGAAGTGGTTTTAGGAGAAAATGCCTAAGTAGGCTATGTTGCTATCTGTCGCTATGCGTGCCAACTTTTCACACCTGTTATGGAAGTTAGGCTATCTTATACAAGGTTTAAAAGAGCACTGCATTAGTAAAGAATATTATGGTGATAAGGATGATGATGAGACCTGACAATTGAATGACAGCCTATCCTTCATTGTTTCTGAGTATTGATACATTAAACGTTTTATGTGATGTAAAGAAAAGGCTCTGCTTCTTTGGTGAAAAATGTGTTAGCTGTACCTATAAGTTTGTTATGTTATTTAGCCTTCTCTCTCTCTGTAGTCAGTGGATGCCCCGGCACCCCTGGCAGGCCCAAAGTTAGAAGTGTCGCTTATGCTTTTAAGGTCGATTTGAGGCCTGGGAACGGAGCAGTTGGAAGCCAATTTCATGCCCCCGGACACCAAATTACAAAATAGAGGCTTTGTAATTACGTAACTGTTGTTCTTGTGAGTGCGTATGGTCGGGTTCCGCTAGATGGTAGCAGGAAGCTCAAATCGTAGCTCAAATGCGATGATGTCAACGCAAGAGAAAAGCAGCGCACTCTCGCGAGAGCTTGGTGCTTTGGCTGCAGCGCTGGATGGCGCTGGCGGAGGCTCGAGGATCTGAGATTCCTCCCGGGTTGCATTCGGGGAGGACACAGGACCGCATCTGAGTTGAGGCAGGAGGTGAGTGAGCGCTGGTTACACGTGATTGACGGCGACAACAACATCAGGACTCAGGAGGTTTGTGAAAATTAAAACCCCTTTTAAATGAACATAAAAGTGTAACTTGACAAGCACTTAGGCTCGTTGATCCTGTGCAGATGTTATCCAATTCTTGTGACTCTCAGTCAGACCTCGGCATGTGAACAAGATGCACGAGTCGCTTTCATGTCCTAGGCAACGGAGCGCATTGCAACGCTGTTGTGCCAACGACTGCCCTTTTTGCAGGTAGCCGGATGAGCTAACGTTGCGGACTGCACAGTCACACTCAGCATCTATTGCCAAAGCACAGGCTAGTTATTGAGCAGTTTTCTGGCAGACTGGTTGCCGGGTCGTAAAAGCGTGGGAATGTTGGCAATATGGTTTTATTTATTGCTTTGTTTTAGAAAGCACATAGGAAAACACAATGCTGAACTGTGATGGCACATTTAACCATTGCGTTGTGATGTTTTTGTCAGACATTACACAAGAAAAAATGATTTACTTGTTGAATGAACTCCGCCTGGTACATCCCAGAATTATCTCTTTTCCTGGAACAGGTTAATTTGTTACTTTTGCTAATATTTATTATGAACGCTTTATTCGTTTCAACGGCATTTCCCATCACCAGACACAAAACGCTAGTATCCTCTATTTGACGACAGCACCAGCACATGTAGCCTACTCGCTACCGCTTCAGAAATCGAGGTGCCTCATAATGCGGAGACTCCAGTGGATGTGACTTTCCCAATTGTGCTGTCGGGAACACCTTTGTTGTGAAATAGAGATGATGACACTGTACTGACATATTGTAATTATTTGGTGACAGGCAAGTACAGTTTCCTGCAATATTTCACAGTAGCCTGCATTCATTTCAACGTTGGCCGCTTGCTTGTAAAACCACTGATAAAGTCAGGAATTGTCATGTTTGTGTGTGTGTGTATGTGTGTGTATGTCTCTCTCTCTCTCTCCTCTCTCTCTCTCTCTCTCTCTCTCTCTCTCTCTCTCTGTGTGTGTGTGTGTGTGTGTGTGTGTGTGTGTGTGTGTGTGTATGTGTGTCTGAAAGAGAGAGTTACTGAGTAGAGATATGGGATTGTTGATGGATGCACAGTGTACAACAGTGGTTATGTACCCTTTTTGCTTAGTCAGCACTCTGTGTAAATCGTCCCACTGACAGGTACACCATTCATCACGGAAGTCTCCTCAGTTATGGCTGTGACAGTGATCGTCCATTTGTCCGATATGGTGGCACTGGCAATAGGGTATAACCAAGAACACCTGTGTGTGTTCTGTGTTGACTAAGAGATGTGTGCTTGCCATGGCAGAGATGGAAATGTGTAGACTGCTATTGATAGTAACAGACAGTGCATTTGTGGTGTGAGGATGTTGTTATGGGCCTCAGGTTGGAGTTAACGATGGTGAAGTGAGTGCTGTGAGGAGATACAGTATGTAAAACCAGCTCATGGATGCGTGTGTGTGTGTGTGTGTGTGTGTGTTGCTCTAGCTTTAAGGAAGGCAAGGCCTTGTTTCAGGTCAAGGGTGAGGGGTCAGGGAGGCTTGTCTGGGTGATGGGCAAATGAACAGGGAGCCCTGTGAAGGCTGGGCAGGTTGTAGCTGTCAGCAGCGGGATTGTAAAGCTGTGTTAAGCCGCCCCCTGGCACGTCACTCCAAGGGTTTACTGCAGAGAGGGCAGAGGCAGAAAAGATTGGATTTTTATCAGCTTGTGCAATTTAAATGTTTTTTTTTTCTCTCTCTCCTTCTTTCCAGGAAAGGATTTAGAAAAGGTTTGGTGATATTGGTTGTTGAACGCAGTGGAGTGGCTGATGAGTTGTGACTCTGAACCCAGACTGCTGGGGTGTCATTTCAGAAAAAGGTGTGTACAGTTAGTTCCCACGTCTGTCCCGTGCTGTCTGTCCTCATTTATAGAGGTTTGCTGAATGCTGATTGGCTGGAGACTACGGAGTGGCCATAACATTCAGTGGCATGCTGAACGTGGGGATTACAACGCCTCCCCCAAGAACTACCCTGTGTGGACCTGATTCAGTGTAACAATGATGTACCTGTTTGAAATGACAAACTGGGAGGATTTTCTTGTAAAAGGTGTTGTTAACAAGGGGAAATGCAAGGCCAGCACAGATGGAATGGAGAATCAGGTGACCGGGATGTGGGGCCATGATTTGACCAAAACAGAATGGGCCCACAGGAAGCAGCCTCTTATTCAGCCCTCTTAAGCTGTAAACTACGCTGGCTGTTGTTCTCCTGCTTTTGTGCTATGTTTCAATGAAGGGTAAAAAATATCATCCTGCTGTGTCGACTTGCTGAAGTAGAGGAGAATAAAATCCAAAGAAACACTTAACATAAAGGAAAAATCACTGCCTTCAGCTGATCTGACGCAAAGCCAATTTTCAACACATACATGGGTGGGTGAGAGTGAGTGAGTGAGAGCTGGCACCACCCTCCCTGCCTGTCATTTCACTTTATCCCCATCGCTGCTTTCATGGCTGGCATCACATGACACAGTGGAGTGCATGCTAAATGAAGATTACAGGGAAACATGAGAGGAATGCATATTGTTGGCCTTAAAACCGTCTGCGTGCCTATCCATCATTGGCCTGATAGCAGGGAACGGGCCATGGCACTGAGCCTATCCCCCGTTTTTACCAAAACCTTGATCTGTTCTTACCTAAGCAGCCTAAACCTGGCAGAGCTCAGCTCTGTATCAACCTAATCCTAACTGTATATTAATCAAAAAGAAGTCCTGATTCAGAATATGTTTGTCACAAAAAGCACCCTAGATCCACACTGTCGGAACACTCTCTTGCTAATGGAAAATTTTGAGGAAGAGCTGATCTGCGGAGTGAAAATTAAAATGACAGCTGAGGACATGGCTTGATTCACCCCCCCCCCCCCCCCCCCCCCCATCAGGATTGTGAGGTTAATCTTAACCGGTCAAAAATGTTCCTGACAGAGGACACATTTCAAAAGACCGAGGAAGAGGGGGGAGAAGAAAAAAAAATGCCTGAAGAGTTTTTAGCAACAGATCCTCAAAAGCAATTCGGTGCCACATGCTAGTGTGGCTTCTGTTGTTAATATGGCAGAATTTCGTCTCCTCGGCTGTGCTGAGAAGGCTGAGAGGACCTCAGCAGGAGGGTGCCGATGCCTCTGGGTAGGGGTGTGCACGGTGCCTGTAGGTTAGAGAACTGCACAAGAGGATTTGAAAGACTCCATGGCCTGTTTTGTGTTAGGTAACACATTGGGATATGTAAGGTGTTATTCTTCCTCAGCCATAAGAGAGGTCGCAGAGACATTGGAGGATCAGGTTGGGGGAGAGAGGGGGGAGGGCGATGGGTCCTTCCCCATTATCTGCTCTGGCTATTTGCATATACATGTAACCCAGTTAGAGAGGAAACTTATGGTGAGAGAAGGGAGGGAAAGAGGTTTGGAAGAAGAATCTGCTCGGTTTCTCAGAGAATGAGAGAGAGAGAGAGAGAGAGAGAGAGAGGGGAGAGAGAGGGGAGAGAGAGAGAGAGAGAGAGAGGGGGAGAGAGAGAGAGAGAGAGAGAGGGAGAGAGAGAGGGAGAGAGGGAGAGAGAGGGAGAGAGAGAGAGAGAGCAGGGGGAGAGGGAGACAGCAGGGTGGGGGAATGAGGTTGGTGACAGGAAGAGGAATAGACTCGGCACGCTAAGGGGCCTGTCGTGTAAGATCTGTTGCCCTCTCTATTAACGGGAGCGGCGATGAAGCTTCCCACGGCTCGGAGCCTGAAGTGGATAATGTTCTCCTCAAAGTGGCGGGAGATGCTCTGGCACACGCTGGCGATCTCCTCGCGGGGCTGTGGCTAACCACAGGAAATTGGAGCTGGTGCTGGGGCAAGGTACGGCTGTGTGGCAGCCCAACCCAAGATCCCATTGTGGCCGCTAGCATTTAACCGTAGTGAAGGGCAAGGTGGCTTGCTGTGGGCCCTTTACCACACCCCACTGGGCGATAGAGATTTCCCATTAACCGGTCGTGTGGAGAGGCATCACTGTCCCGTTGAGACCACCAATAAGAGGCCCTCACTGTTGACATGGTAGCCTGTTTTGCCCAATCGTTTATCCGGCCTCCTACCCTTTGGTCTGTGCAGTGCACCCATGCTCAGGTCAGCCTTGCCTGGGCCCAGGTGAGGGCCAGCTGTGTCCTAACTCCCTGAGGCTGATAAAGATCAACCAGTTTAGGAGATTGAGCTTTAATCCCTATTTCTGCAGTCACATTGTGGTTGAAATACATTGCATACATGCAGAGAAAATCTTGTTTGACATGTCGGTGTCATGTCACCCTGCCCCCTGTGCAATTCCAGGGGCAGTTTGCCTCTGTTCCGGAGGTTCAGCCGCCTGACTGAGATCTCCCAGGCCCCGTCCTGCTTTGACTCTCAGTTTTATCCAAAATGTTTTTAGTGTCCCTCTCGAGAGTTCAGTGTCTGAACTGAACCTATCCTTCCCTGCAGGGTCTCATTCCTG
Organism: Alosa sapidissima; assembly: GCF_018492685.1. Lineage (NCBI taxonomy): Eukaryota > Metazoa > Chordata > Actinopteri > Clupeiformes > Clupeidae > Alosa > Alosa sapidissima. The sequence continues at coordinate 26,939,185 of NC_055978.1, read as the reverse complement.
GAAATTGCTTTTAACTCGCTGTTTACATAGTAGTTTGTAGAGGATACTGGATAGGATTCAGTTCTACAACATAAGGTATCTCCAGGGCATTGTCCTCTGTAGACTGTAGCACATACAGTATATGATGTGTTCTCTCCTCTCTAATACCCAGCTGTTCTGGGCAGCGCTGATACTAGCCAGGGCGGTCAGCTCAGGCCCTCTCCACTCACACATTGCAGCCGATTAGCCCGTTACACAGGATCGCCAATTAATCAAGCCCATGACTTCAACACCCACACCCTCATTAGTCATCAGGTTGTCATTTTAATCCAAACTATTCAAGAGTCCATCCAAACTCCCCAGTGGAGATCCCCATAAGCACTGGAAAGTCATTAGGGAAATAATGACTGTAGTATAAGGTAGTTAAAACTATGGAATGAGAAAATGGGAAAATCAAAGGAGGCATTATAATCTCGGGCTCAGATGAATGTTCTGTGAACGTTATGAGAAAGTGTCCAATGTGAATATTTGGAGTTATGTGGTTTCCTGGACAGCGAAGAGCCTGTCCAGTAGTGTTCTTTTTCGTATTTTTTTGTCTCTGCACCACTGTGTTGTTAGCTACATTGTAATGCTTTTGCTATAGTTTTGTCCTCTTCTGTTGTTCATCCCACTGTTTTGTCTGGTCTGTCATGTCTCCATCATAACACTGTTTGTACCATGGTGTTTTGTGTCGTCTTGGTTCTGTCCCATAGTGTTGATTGTGCCACGGCCCTGGATGTGGTAGGTATTCTTTTGATTGGGCGTGACCAAGACAATGCTGGGTTGAGAAGAGAGGAGAGGAGTGGAAGGAGGACGCTGAAGCTCTGGCTCTGGCAGACTAAATGTGCTGAGAGACCATAGGAGAGCGCGCAGATCACTCCCCAGCGACGGAGGGAGCCGGATGGAGGAACACTGATCACAGACAGAGGAGTGTGTGTGTGTCGAGGCAGGAACACGTTGCAAGCATAGGGGCAAAGAGATGGTGCGGGGGGGGGGGGGGGGGGGGCAATGGAACAGCCTAAGAAAAAGAGGGATGAATGGGGGAAAAAAATGAACGAATGAAAAAGACAAAAGAGGGAACGCTGGAAGAGGAATGGAGGCACGGCACGGTCGGGGAGTGCAGGAGCGGAGAGGCTGGCGGAGAGGCTGGCGGAGAGGCTGGCGAGGAGCGGGGCCCGTGGTGGGACGGCAGGATGCAGGGCGGAAGGAGAGCAGATGATCTTGGCAGGCAGAGGGAAGAGGGAGCAGGGAAGGTGTGCGTGCCTCTGCTGGGGTGGGGGTGGAGGAAGAGCAAAGAGAGAGAAAGGGAGGGAGAGAGAGAGAGAGCAAGCGAAAGAGGGAGGGAGGAGGGAGGGAGAGAGGGAGGGAGAGTGAGTGAGAGAGAGATAGAGCAAGAGAGAGAGAGAGACAAAGAGAGAAAGAGAGAGGGAGGGAGAGTGAGATAGAGACAGAGCAAGAGAGAGAGATAGAGCAAGAGAGAGAGAGAGGGAGGGAGAGAGTGAGAGAAAGATAGAGCAAGAGAGTGGGACAAAGGGAGAGGGAGAGAGAGGGGGAAAGAGCTGCATTTTAAACAGGAGTTCACACTCAAGGGTAAAAAAAACCTACGGCTTGAAACTAAGAGAAATGGGTGCAGTGGAGGGTTCTACCACCTACACCCCTTTTTGACTTTAGAAGAATTTCGAAATTAATTGGATTATTTTCCCTCGTGTCGTCAGCCATTTCAGCTAAACGAAGGCTAGCTCATGTGTATAATGTGATTTCCAATCCCTTCAGTTAATTTCATTAATTTGGGCGAGGTGAAGTGATTTGACCCCTCTGCGGTGACTTCCGCGTGCGCTGTAATGAGTGCAGCAGGCGACGCAGCAGTGGTGTTTACGGGTAGAGGGTCAGTGCAGATAAGGCCGCAGCGCACAGATCTGGGAACAGCACCGTTAAGCACGGCCCACTGTGTTTGCCGTAATGAAACATTTTTCACTCTAAGCAGTTGGGAAGTTGCCAACTGAATTACTGCAGGGATGGATATTCCATCTTCAGAGTGAGTCTGGTATGTGTGTGTGACTGTGTGTGCTTGTGGCTGTGTGTGTGTGTGTGCCGCTGTGTGCGTGATGGCGTGTGTGTTTATTATGCCGAATGTGTTTCTGGATGGTGAGCATCCACTGTGTGCATGGGGCAGCAGCAGATGAGATTTAAGTGGAGCTGTCGAAATGAGGAATCCCAGAATAGCTTGTCAGACAAGTACATGATAATGTGGAATAAACGACACAGCCGAAATCCCTCAATCTGTCGCTGCGACACGCCGATTCATAGAATGCCCCACGAGAGGCTCTCCCTCCCTCCCTCCCTCCCACACACTCCCTGCCTGCTTCTCATCCTCACTAGGCGAGGCAGCCTTCACTCTCCCTTCCACCCAATGCCCCCCCCCCCACCTCCCCTGCCTCACCCTCTCCAGCCTCCACCCTCCCTCCACACCGATGCTGTCAGGGAGCGTCACATCAGGGCCCCAGTGTGAGTGGGTGGGTGGCATGTCTCCGTGGTGACACAGCTGGGCACACGAGTGAGGTGTCACATGTACATGACATGCTGCTGTGGACCCCTTTGTAGGGCATGGGTGGGGTGCACAGACACACACCTTCGAAGACGATGAGGGGGAGAGAGAGAGAGAGACAGAGAGTGTGTGTGTGTGAGAGAGAGTATATGTGTGTGTGTGTGTGAGAGAGATAGAGGGAGGGAGAGTGTGTGTGTGAAAGAGAGGGAGAGAGAGTGGTCAGTCAGTGCTCACTTTCACAGCCATGCTCTGACCTTTCCTCCTCTAATCCTGCCTGACATTTTGGACATGCCGCCGCGTGTGTGTCTGTGTGGCTATGTGTCTCGACGCAGCAAAGAAAAGCTACAGTCGAGGGAAGATGAAATTTCTCTCTCACCTCCTTACCGATATGTATGTGTGTGTGTGTGTGTGTGTGTGTGTGTGTCTGTGTGTGGTGTGTGTGTGTGTAATCTTCTCCGCTTCGGTCTGTCTGTTGTTCTGTTTGTGTACTGTGGGAATGTGTTTGTCCTTTGGTGGCCTCATGTGCCTGATTGGATTGCCTGCTTGCTCCATTCTGTGTGGCGCCTTCGGTCTGTTGCTTCTCCTTTGCATTCTGCATTTGATCAATGCTGTTCCTGAGGAAAGAAATGGAGGGAGCTGTGGTTGTTTTCATCAGTGTGCTATTTTTGACTGCATGTGTGTTGTTGTCAGAATGTGTTTTGGGTAGTTTGTGCCTCAGAAAGCAGTTAAGTGATGCTTGGTCTGCTGTCTCTCACACGGGAACCGCTCTCACAGCTCGACATCCATCACAAGCGTAGCAAAATCTCGTATACTTATCACACCTTCTTCATGCTCCAGTTGTCTGAAGGCTTAAGCATCTTTAACCTGTCCCTTCCCATTCTTAAGCACTAATTGATGTGGATTTTAGCAGACGAAACCAGTCAGGTGTGTGACATATTTTCCCTGGTTTCAGACAAGTGTTTTTAACCTCCTCTGTTGTGGGCTAATGTGTTGGGAAGGTAGGCTATTTTCAGGCTATTTTATGTTCAAGTTGATTGATTCAGCAGACTGTTGAGTCCACTGTGGTTTGCTGTTCATGTTCTGTTGAGAGTGGAGGCAGAAGCCTCAGCTCCTCTGAGTTCCCCTCTGGTTGCACAGCCTGAGGAGGAGCATATGGTAACACTTCACCTTATGTAAGGCGCTCACAAGACCCATGCTTCACCTGAACACAGGCTGTGCATCAGGTGCACTGGGTGAGCTGAACATGGGTGTGTATATTTCTTTCTTTCTTTCTTTCTTTCTTTCTTTCTTTCTGTCTGTCTGTCTGTGTCTTTCTTTCATTCTTTCTTTCTTTCTTCACTTTAGAATCCATCTAAATGTCTGATTAATGACTTGGTGAAAAAACTGCTGGCCATCTAGATTAATGTACTGGTGAAATTGTGCTGGGTATTCTCTCTGTCCTGCTGTCCTTGGTGGGCTGAGGGCCTACATATTAAATGTCAGTTGATCATGTGGTCATGCATCCCCTGGTGGATAAATCACATCGCAGGACATCGCTTTGCACCGAACCCCCCGTCAGCTTCTGTTCATATTCATTAAAGCAAATAGAGAAGGACAACAACGGAGCAGGAGAGGGAATGAATGACAAAGAAGGTTAGTGGGAGACCGCGAGAGTTGGCGTTTGGGGATGGACCGCGGAGTGATGGATAGAAGCAGAGAGAGGAAGTGGACAGTGTGGCGTTCCCTCTACCACAGGGACTCCCAGCGGTCAGCGGGGCCGACTCTCCGAGCGGGCGCTGCCAGGATGGACAATCAGCCCCCCTCTCTGACGGCCGGAGCCCGGGGCGTCCCAGGAGCCGTGGACAGGAGTGGGCTTGAAGGACAGGCACATTAAGCCTCCTCTTCCGCTGGGCTTGGCATGTCTGATCACCTCCTCAGCATCATCAGTGTCCACTCGCCGTCCACTGTTCAATTGCAGTCCAGTGCCAGGCCACGCCGCGCCTGATTTCCCCCAGTAGCTTCATTCCAGAATTGATTGCATGTGCTGGCCGAGGTCCGTAATGGCTCGGAAGAGCCTCCCCTCACTGCTGATGCACTGTGGGGGCCTGTGCGGCGGCGAGGCCTGCAGGAGCTCAGGGGAACTGGCAGCTGTCTGCAGATAAAAAGGATGAGTCTGGGACAGCAGTGGCTTTGGGTAAAGGACATAGCAGGCAATGAGAATGCTCTTATTTTTTTACTAAATAGGAAATGTGTCTACTCAAAACACAGAGATGTCAAATCGGATGGTTGTAGATAGTTAAAAGTGAGTTTTGTATTTTGTATGAATGTCGATGTGAGTCAGATTGTGTGGATGTGTTTGTGTGAAGCTTGGGAATGAGTGCTTAAACAAGAGGGAGTCATGAGATCTCAGCGGCAGCTTTGTCTCTCCCAACATTAGCTCATTGTGTTCATCTGTGAATTGTTTATTGTGCTCGTCCCTCTGTGGCGAAACCAGCCCACCATTTTCTTCTCTTGTCTTCTGATCTATTGTAAAGAACGGGAAACATTTCCTTTTCTGTTCGTACCTCACTCCATCATGTAGAAAGGGTGTGCATTGTTCCAATCTCGGTTGGTTTTTACTCTCTTTCTCCTCAAGAAAATCTCTATCTCTCTCCCCGCCCCTCTCTCCCTCTCTCTCTCTCTCTCTCTCTCTCTCTCTCTCTCTGATCTTTAGCGCTGATGTCCCATGTAGAGTGTTTATTTTAATCAATACCGATGAACGCAGATAAATGTTTGGATCAGAGGATCTAAACCCTCAGATCTGATCATAAAAGAGAGACAGAGGAGCGGGTGGAGGTGGGGTGGAGATCAAAAAGACCCCGAAACGCTCAGCGTTGATTGCCGGGCATCTGAGCGTCCGCGGCTCATGGAGGACGCCTCCCGTCAGGCACAGAGATCGGGAGCAGAGATTCGGAAGAGGGCGCGTACACACACGCATGCATGCACGCACGCACACGCGGCGTGCGAAGTGAGTTCACACGAGGGCTCGCTGCGAGCACTGACGTGCGGAAAAGCGTTTGATATGAGGCGGTGGAAGTCGACTTACGCAACCACCACTAGCTACCGGATGCTGCTGCGCTGGCTGCTGACGATCAGAGGGTCCCCAGGCTTCCAGCTGGCAGCTCAGAACCTTTTCAAGTAGCGCAGTGGGACTCGGCGGCAGCGTCCCCTCACTTCTCCCCACCGTAGGGTTTTTACACTTTACTCTGGAGTGCAGACTGCAGTGAGGTCCAGGAGAAAAGCACTGGCAGACTGCTCACAGTGACTCAGTCTTGGTCAGAGCGCAGGTGTATTCTCTTCTGTTCGTTTGGGGCTGCCACTGCAGCACTGGTTAGGAGCTCAGCGTCAGACGGACGGTGATGTATGGATGGTCCTCTGGTGAGTCAGTTTCACAACGCTGTAACCTGGCTACTATAATTCTTTCTCTCTCTTCCTCTCTCTCTTTCTCTGTCTCTCTCATCTTTCTCTCCTATTCTCCCTCGGACCAATCCCTGAGAGGACAAATATGAAGGACAATAAAAACACTGTGAAGGACCTTCCCTGGTGTTAGTGCCAGGATGTGTGTTTAGCGCGCTAGACACTCTATGGTCTCGGCCACACGTGGACTGACTGCCGCAGCTCCCTACAACCTTCACTCCTCCAGGCCTGTCAGCGCTTCATCACGACTTTATTTATTATTTATTTCAGGCTCATAGACAAGCCTTCACTTCCACACGTCTCCCTTTTTTCAGAACACACACACACACACACACACACACACACACACACACACACACACACACACACCTACACACACACACACACACACACCTACACACACACACACACACACACACACACACACCTACACACACAAACACACACACACACACACACACACACACACACACACACACACTTACCACCAGCTCCCCAGCCTCTTCTCAGCAGGGCAGTAAATCTCCGTGCTGCGTGCTGCACCAGGAGCTGAATCAATAAACTAGCCCTCCTGTACCTGCCTGTCCTGCAGCCTGCAGGTGTCCTGTGGTCTGTGGATCGGCACTGACGCTTCAGCCACTGGTGCGCGCGCGCTCGGCACATTTCTGCTCCGACGTGACGTGACGGTGTGAGCTGACGTCATGGGGAGTGACATGGAGGGGTAGATGACGGTGGCAGCTCAGTGCGACCTGAGGTTAAATGTCAACAACCTGTACATATGCGCAATGCATGCCATCAGATAGAAGAATATGAATACACACAGCAGCCTTTTTGCAGTAGACTCACTGGAGGAAGTAGCTCATGAATGGATTTGTGGCTGGGCCTGCTGTGTTTATGTACATTACTTGAATTGAATTGTGTGCATTTTTAAGACAAGGTATCCTTTTGCGTGGGCGCGGACACACACAGACAGACACAGACACACACACACACACACACACACACACTTTCTCTTTGAGTCACATACCGAGTCACTGTGGCTTCCAGGAAACCTGCTGACATCAGTCTGCATCAGCAACACCTCAAAGCAGAAAACCTGCATGTTCAATTTCTAAAGCAGTACGTCCTTTAATGCACCCCATGCACACTATGCACATGGTAAAACTCACACACACACACACACACACACACACACAGAGAGAGACAGACAGACACACACACAGAAAGACACACATACACACAGACACAGACACACACACACACACACACACACACACAGAGAGAGACAGACAGACACACACACAGAAACACACATACACACAGACACACACACAAAAACACACACAGACACATATACACGTGTACACATACTCATACTCACACACACACACACAAGCCAAAGCCCTTTTTAGCACAGACACACCAGGGTGTGCGAGTGCAAGGATGTGACCCTGCACAAACTCAGTGTTCTGCTAGGTCACATGGCCGCTGCATGAGTGTTCCATGGCCAGCAGCAAGGCATGCTGGGAAGCCAGAGGAGGCACCAGAGATTGTTACTTGGATGAGTGGCGCTGCGCTGTGCTGTGTGTGTGTGTGTGTGTGTGTGTGTGTGTGTGTGTGTGTGTGTGTGTGTGTTTGCCCAGATACACGTGGAGGAGCACAGCACGCAAGATTCGTGGTGGAGGGGGTGAAGAGAGTCAGATGGTGTGTGAGTTTGCCTTTCTGTGTGTGTGTGTTTCCACAGAACAAAGACAATAGGTGTGTGTGCGTGTCACAGAGAGGAAAGAAGGGTGTGTGTGTGTGTGTGTGTGTGTTATGGAGAAGAGAGAGGGGATATGTGTGTGTGTGTGTATGTTAAGCAGTTTATTGTTGAGAAAGATGTCACACCCAGGTGTCTTGGAAGATCCGTTGCCATTATCCTTTCCTCGTTTCCATCCACTAGAGCCAAACATGTCTCATTTCTATGATGTCATGTGTGCCAAACATGTCTCATTTCTATGATGTCATGTGTGCCAAACATGTCTCATTTCTATGATGTCATGTGGCCTTCAGTGGTGATTTACATGAGTTAATTTGTCAAATGCATTTCTCTCCTCTCCTGATGTGGGCCAGGCCAGCTCAGAGATTCTGTGTGGAGTTGATGCGCTAATGCCAGGCCTCTTGCCCTCTCTGTCCCACTCCAAGTCCAAATCTCATCTGCAGGCCAGACCCACTGCCCGGTGATACCATCAGCCCATCACTGCAGCCTGCTGCTGGGCCATCCGGAGATTATGCATCCGCTCGCTCTCGCAATAGGACACTTTTCTCTTCCTCTCTCTCTCTTTCTCTCTCTCTCTTTCTCTCTCTCTCTCTCTCTCTCTCAAGGCCACTGTTGAAGAACTATACTGAGGCTTGCTGTGTGTGTGTATTAGGGCTGTCACTTTACGTTCGAAAATCGATTGCACAATCGATTGGACCAAACAACACAAGTTTCGAAAACTAAAATAGGGAATCGATTTTAACCAAATATGTACACTATTCATTTTAAACGAATTAAACAAATAAAAAGGATAGATGTAACAAAATTCACAAACAAGAATATAAGAATTATGTAAGCATTGCGAAAGCTAAAAAGAAAATTCCCACCAATTTTACGCACCGGAAACAGCTGTTTCAATCAGCTGCTGTGCTGCTCGTGTTTTGCCAAAAAATGGAGCACAACGCGATCAATCTGTGCGACATGAGAGAGACGAGTGATAGGCCCTAATAACTTGAGGAGTTCGATGTGGAAGTACTTCGGATTTTTGGTATATCAAACTATGGAGAAGAACAAAGCGGTAGGCTATGCAAACTGTGCAATCGAGTTCTACGTAGGCGAAATTTGTTTGACATTTCTAATCGTAAACACAGACACAGCTACATTGAAGCCTGCAGTAATGTTTGTCACTGATGTAATGGCAGTCCACTCTGCTTATTGTTTTTCGAGAATGTTGCACTCCTGTTTGTCATTGTGCACGAAACTTCACGCCAATAAATCATCAGAAATATTGCTGCGCCCTCTTTACATTCGTCCTAATGCCTGTTAGTTGTTTGTGGATTAGCCTATAGTTGGCGTTGAAAACGGAAACGTCAATGTCTTTAGACATTATAAAATCGATTTTACAATTGATTTTACAATCGATTCAACAACACTTATGTCTCAAAAATCTAACAGGATTTTTTCACAAAAGTGACAGCCCTAGTGTGTATGTCTGTGTGTGCGTGTGCGTGTGTGTGTGTGTGTGTGCGTGCGTGCGTGCGTGTGTGTGTGTGTGTGTGCGCACAGGTTGGTCCCTCTCCTGCCGCTGAGCCCCATAGAGCAGAGGAGGGGCTGGTGTTTGCCGAGGGGGGCAGCCATTTCATCACCTGATCTTATTACTTTTCAATTTCATAACTCCTCAAAGGTACAGGGGCTATTATAGTCACACACACACACACATACACACACACACACACACACACACGCACACACACACACACACAATCTGTCGAGTCTGAAGCCTGATATTTTGATGAGATATTTGCCGTTCCCTCTCATATTTAACTCTCTATCATTCCCCACATTTGGCATTTTCTTTCCTCCCTATCTGTTGTCTCCCCCCACCTCACACACACACACACACACACACACACACACACACACACACAGTCCTCCATGCAATGCGTGTGCTCTCCTGCTGAGAGCCAATGTCGCCTCATGTTGCTATTACTGTGGGAAGCAGGGAGCAGTGAAGCCAGAACGTTGGGGTGTAAACACACACACACACACACACACACACACACACACACACACACACACACACACACACACACACACTCACATGAAGTTATGTAGATAACTCTCTCTCTCTCTCTTTCTCACACACACACACACACACACACACACACACACCAATGTGCTCACACATTTATGAACCAGATGAAGGCGATTTGTAGGCTTGTCCTGGAAAAGTGGGTCCATCTCCTCTCACCACAGTGCCTCCTGTCCTAGATTCAGCAGGCAAGCAGAGGGACTCAGAAACTCCACCACACTGCTCTCATTAGCCTGGACACTTGAAGTATAGAAACTCCACCACACTGCTCTCATTAGCCTGGACACTTGAAGTATAGAAACTCCACCACACTGCTCTCATTAGCCTGGACACTTGAGTGAGGAAGTATAGAAACTCTACCACACTGCTCTCATTAGCCTGGACACTTGAGTATAGAACTCCACCACACTGCTCTCATTAGCCTGGGCACTTGAGCAAGTATAGAAACTCCACCACACTGCTTTCATTAGCCTGGACACTTGAAGTATAGAAACTCCACCACACTGCTCTCATTAGCCTGGACACTTAGTATAGAAGTATAGAAACTCCACCACACTGCTTTCATTAGCCTGCACACTTGTTATAGAAGTATAGAAACTCCACCACACTGCTCTCATTAGCCTGCACACTTGAGGCAGTATAGAAACTCCACCACACTGCTCTCATTAGCCTGCACACTTGAGCAAGTATAGAAACTCCTATCTCCATAGTTCCTCAGCTCTAACTGACACTTGCATATGTGTGTGTGTGTGTGCATGCGTGTGTGTACGTGTGTGTTGTGTACCTATATGTCTGTGTGTTTCTGTGTGTATGATATTATTCCTGGTAGTGTTTTCAGTCCAGTCCAGAGTATCACCAGATGATCTGTCTGACCAGACCTGGGCAGATCATCACATGCATGTTTCCAAATCACATGTGAGCTCTGCAGATCTCCACTCTAGGGGAGTTTTGTTGAGGCCGATTTCCAAATAGTGTTTCATTGTTATTTTTCAGTTTGTCTGTGTCAACGTTCGCGGGCTAGAATTAGTCACAAGTGATTTACTGTAAAAGAGGATGCTAAAATTATGCATTAATCGCAAGGAAAGAAGTAGCCTCCTCAAAACACAAAAGATTCATTTGTCTCCATGAATTTGGGTTATGTAAAAGATGACAATGAACACTATTGGCTGAGAGAATAGGGACTGTGCTGCCGTTTTTGCCGAAACAGCACAAGCGTGATAATCTTGTTTCGAAATACTGTGCAAAAATGGGCCCCCTGAGACTGGTATAGAGTCGGCTGGATTCAGTTGGGGCATTCTCCTGTCATGGGAGTCGCCGTTGTTCCAGCAGACGAGGAGAGCGCTCTCCTCTCTTGGCTCCGTCCTTCGCCGCTCCTCTCGGGGTGTGGCTGTGGCTGAGCTGTACCCACAACCCCCTGCAGCACACTGTTTGTGTAATCCACCATGTAGCTGGCCTGTTTGTGTGTGTGTGTGCGTGTGTGTGTGTGTTTTGTGCTAGATCACATTTTTTGCACATTTGCGCCTCCCTGGGGGTACAGTAGACACGATTATGTAAGCGCTGCTAAAAAATGCAGGGATGGGTGAATTTTTCTTTTTGGGTTCCTTTTTTTTGTCTTATTTTCTTTACTTTTTTCAATTCTAAAGCATAAGCTGTGTCACACGCTGTCTGTGCGCAGCCTGCCGCTGCTTCAGATGAATAGTCTCCAGGCTTCCCCCTCCAGCTCCTCATCCTTAGTCTGCAATTTCCCTCCGCCGAGCTCGTCCTGTCCCGAGCACCTGCCCCAGGAAGCCTGGTCTGCTCTGCCCCGTGTCGCGCTCACGCAGAAAAGGGGTCAGGGCAGGTCAGGGTGGCATGGGCAGAGTCGTGGGCGATTGTGTGCGCTAACCTAGCGTGAGGGGCTGTGCTTTTCTCCCCCAGAGGGGGATTTGGGCCGCGGGCGCAGGGGATTACCTCGGCACGGTAATACCACATTACTGCAGTTAAAGGGCCACGAGTCAGCAGCGGCAAGAGCAGATGTTTGGGCCGGTTTGGTCAGGAGCCACAGCAGGGCGAGACGGCAGCCCTCCAGTTTGAGCAGAATTAAACGCTGACCGACACACACGCTGCCAAAAGTACAGAGGGGACGACCGGGGGCCGTGACCTGAAGTGGGCGGAGGCAAAGACTCCAGCTGTTGCCAGTGGTTACGAGGGTAAACTACAGGTGATGATTAGGCCTGTGTGCTAAAGCAGTCACTTCTAACAGATGGAGTTGGGCGGCTTTGCACTGTGATGCTGAGTCCAATGGGGAGGTGTGTTCCAGCATCACAGTAGTCAAGAGTGTGCTGCTTAAATCAGAGTGCAGGGTGGGTGGCATCGGGATCGGACGGAATTCAGCCAAAGGCACTTAAATGACCTGTTACTGTATATGCAACAGTAACAGAATTCATCTAAGTAGCAAACAAAACCCAGAGCAGTTAGCTTATCTAAAAAACAAAAAAGCACACCTCTACCTTAACCTGTTATCTTTTTAAAAGTGCTGTCAGCCACACCCCCCAATCAGATGGTGCTCTTGTTGCCTGTCAGGTCAGTGTGTTACCAGACTCATTCTGACCTCTTAGCAATGATGAAAATCATGAATAATAATTTGAAACTGTTGATAGAATGTAATACTACAGAGGAAGTTTCCTGAAATGATGGAGTTATGCATGAAGTACTGCAGTATGTCTCCACTGAAGACCTCCCTTTGGAACCCTGAGTAGCTACTGTAATTTTTTTACCATTACATAACAACTTATGTAAGTTTATTCATGTTTGAAGAACAACTAACTTGTTAGGCAAAATGATCTGCTCTTTAATACTACAAGGATACGCAATCCAGCTCCTCTGTTGCAATCTGATCTTAGAGCTATTTAATCGGACACACATGGTTGTATCGAGGCTTGATGGTGATATGCTTTGTTGGTGAGAAATGGATCCATTTGGATGTTAATGTATTTCTGTGACGCCCAGCAAGGTGTTATGATTAAATTTTTTGCCAAACTACTCCATAGTCCATAAATGGGTTCTCATGTGTGCCAGCATTAGTTGAGTGTGAGTGATGACTCCCTTCACTGCCTGAGCACCACCTGATTGTTATTTCTTGGTTAGAGAAGATTTACATGAAAGTACCCTGATGTCATTTTCTGTTGTTTACACCAATAAAACACTTTAGTGCTGAATAGGCCTTAATTACTGCTGTTGATAGTTCATGCTGACTAATGTATTCATTTAGGATTATAGAGATTTTAGATAGTGCTGAGAGATTAATTGATTTTTAATCGAAATCTCAATTTGAAATAATGCAACCAGCAAATTGGGAAGACTGCAATTAATCTTGCCGCTCGCGGCTCCTATCATTTGTGAATATTTTGGGTTTATCAGAAATAATGCACAAACAAGCAAACAAAGTTACTACCGTACCCTCCAGAATTATTGGCACTTTTGATAAAGTTGGCTTAAAAAAACGGTATAAAAAACAATCTGTTGGTGATTCATTGTAATCTCACAATGAAAACTTTGCCAAAGGTGCCAATACTTCTGGAGGGTACTATATGCAAACCTTTTGTAGAGCAGTTGCCACATCCTGAGGCTACACAATGATCATTTAGCACCACACTCAGCAGTCCAATAAGACAAGCGCATGACTTTCAGTCATTTTTAATGTATTATATAGGGCTAACTAACGCTTATTTTCATAGTCAATTTAAAGATAGGGTGACATTGCGTTGGTTTACGTTTCTGTTTCTTGCTTTGTCTAAAGAAATGTGCGTTATATTTGAACCAAAGACCAAACTAAATACACCAGAGAGGTAGCTCACTCCTCTCTTCAGTGTTCCCCAGTGTTTCACGCACTGTTCTGTTGTTGTTTTGGGGACAGGCTGCCCCCACTTTGTTTGTGTCCACTTCATGAAGCCAGGGCTGCGTAACCGTTCGTTGAATGTAAACACCTAAAGTGTAACATGTTAGAAATGGCTTAGCATTGCTTACCCTACCTTTAATCTGTGGATTATTTTCTTGATAAATTGATTAGTTGTTTCGCTAAAATTGATAAAATGGCAGAAACTGGTGAGAAAATGTTAAACAGTGTTTCCAAAAGATTCCAAGATTATGTCCTCAAATACATCGTTTAGTCCACATACCAAAGATATTTAGTTTACTGGGTGAAGCTGAAGCTACCTGAGAAGGTACAATCAAAGCATTTTGAGTTACGGTATTTTAGTTATTTAATGATACAGTAACGATTACCAAAATAGTTGGTGATTTAATTTAATAG
>NC_055978.1:26897566-26920066 GCF_018492685.1 Alosa sapidissima | reverse complement strand
TTGCTTCGGGCAGCGGGCTGCAGGGGATGTTTATCCCACGCACCATGACCTCCATCGCCCCCAGCAAGGGCCTGAGCAACGAGCCAGGCCAGAACAGCTGCTTCCTCAACAGCGCCCTGCAGGTAGGTCCCCTAGCTCAGCCACCTGGATACACCTACACACACCTACACACACCACACACACCACACACACACACACACACACATGGATACCTGGCGCTGTAAAGGTGTCACAGTACCAGAATTCTACCTGGCAATATACTGGAATATGTAAAATATTGTAATAGAGATGTCCTCACTGGAGCCTGAGCTTTTTTTTGTGGGCAGCCGTGGCCTACTGGTTAGCACTCTGGACTTGTAACCAGAGGGTTGCCGGTTCGAGCCCCGACCAGTGGGCCACGGCTGAAGTGCCCTTGAGCAAGGCACCTAACCACTCACTGCTCCCCGAGTGCCGCTGTTGATGCAGGCAGCTCACTGCGCCGGGATTAGTGTGTGCTTCACCTCACTGTGTGTTCACTGTGTGCTGAGTGTTTCACTAATTCACGGATTGGGTTAAATGCAGAGACCAAATTTCCCTCACGGGATCAAAAGAGTATACTGTATATACTTATACTTATCCTACTGTGGGCTTAGTCTAAGTGTCTGTAATGACTGCCCTAAGCCATAGCATATCGTCAGTCTTCTGCAATGCTTCTGGAATGTGTTTTAAAATGTTTCAGTTATTCTCCAGTTATTATTCGACACATTTTCCACAGTGTGACAGTGAGTGAAAAAACACTCTAATATCTCAAAATCTGTATTTTATGAGTTTTTTTGTCTCGCACAAACGGCCATCGGACCAGTCTGTAAGAAAAAGGAAATTGCAATGATAGTTGTTTCAGTATGGGCATTTGGGAAAACTGACTTTCACTTTTTACGGTTCCTTTCATATCCCTCCTGCTTCCGAGTGATTTCCAGGACCATCGCTCCCATGCGGAGGCACACAGTTAATCGCAGTGATAAGATTTTGACAAGTCTACTTAAGCGGAGTTATATTCCCCTGTAACTTCCTTTTGCTGCTCTCCCATCTGTCTCCATTCTGAAAGCCCAGTTTAGCTTTTGAGAATTATTTTTGTCAGTCTTCACTCTTAAGCCCATGGACTCACATGCAGTATGTCGCAGAGCCCTCAGTATGCTTTATGAGAGACAAAAGATGAATAGCTATGTTGTCAGTCATTAATTCACCTCACTGAATCAAATTAATGAAGATGAAAGTAGAGGTCTGTATTTTGATGAGGCATCATTCAGTTTGAATCAAAGACAAGTTCCAGTCTTTTATTGAAAGGGCTTAATTGTTCTGTTATGTTCTTTGGACTTATCCAAGAGGACATCAGTCAGATGGACTTAGTCAGTGCTCTCTGTCACTGATGATATCAGCTAAGATATCCAAACCCTGCCTGTAAAGACACGAGCATATTCTGGTGAAGGAATGGTTTTGCATGCGTACAGATGAAGAGCTGAATGACTCCCCTTCACCCTTCCCCGACCTACGACTCTTTTGACTCAGCACTGATATGTGAATGATGGCTAATCTGCAGATTCTCCCACTCCAGTGAGTTTCACTCCTTCCTGCAATTTGTTTTATTGATTCTCTCTATATTCAGCGGAGTCACAATGAATGTCAGAGTCAGAGGTTGGCTTGCGCTTCCCTTCTCTCCAGTAGCTCCTCTTGTCTGATTGTCATTCATCCACACATATGGAAATTGGCTGTGTGATTCAGAGCTCTATATTAAATGCTCCAGACGTTCAAGTTGAGGAGCAATCCGTGTTCTGTGTCTTGGATGACTGAGGCCTAATGATGATCAGAAGCTGAAGCACAGATACTGACTTTTGTAAGAGTTCATCAAAAGACACTTAACTCGTGAGTTACACGCTTTTGACTGCATGTACTTTGAGTAATTATCTTCTCACATTTGACTAGAGAAGCTCATGTTTTGAATTTGCCCTCATTTCTGGTGAGATATGAAACTAAACTCATCTCTACTCCACTCTCTCTCTCCTCCCGATCTCTCCTCCAGTCCTGCTTAAGAGTACTTTCTGTCATTTGGACAAATTATTAAAGCCCCATTATCTAGGAATGCCTCCTGCTTTGTGTGTGTGTGTGTGTGTGTGTGTGTATGTGTGTGTGTTTTTTTTGGCAATTTGGCGGTCATTAGAGTTTTGGCTGTAATTGACTTCTAGATCACCGTCATAAATACTAATTACCACCAATTGCAGTTCCCTCTGAACAGCTAGTCATCTACATTTATGACAAACGGAAGGACTTGGAACCAGCTAAGAAAACAACATCAACCAGCCACAAATCAGGGTTTGGTCTACCATACCAGTGCTGTGTGAGAGAATGGCCAGCCTTTACAGGCAAGTCTTATCACTCAACAGCCATCCTGGTAACGCCCCTAGTTATTTTGGGCAAAAGAGATCAGGCCTTATGGAATAGAATAGATGTACTGTACCATTCCAGATTGATGCCATACACACTATGGAATCTAATTGTGTGGCAGTAGTGCACGAACTGTAGGTCTGGTGCTTTAGTCAGTGGCAATGAAAAAAACATAGCAAGATGCCTGTCACGCGCACACTTACAAGAGAATGCCATAAATACATTATTTGATAACATAGTCTTTTACTAACGCTTTTTCACAATCTAATTCATAGTACTGTTTTCTCCTGGAGTGCCCTTGTCCTGCCATTGCCTGGTAAAAGCTCTTTTAAAGCTCTTTTAAAGGTCAGATTGGGGACCAGCAGCTCTTTGTGAGTGGATGTGTCTCTCTGGCTGGCTCCTGCTTGTAATGTTTCCCTGGGCATCTTGGCCACTCTAGTGGAGCTTCAGGCATCCGGGAGTGTGATGCCCATTTTATTGCATGTAACCCCCCCTCCCCCTCCCCCTCCCCCTAGTGCCTGCCTGCTCTTGATTACATTTGAACTCTTCCTCATGGCCTCTCTCAGTAGTCTTGCTACAGACACTGGGGCCACTCTCATCTCATGTTGTCCCTTAATGACCTATCTTGTACAATTTATTTCACTATCAATGCTATCAAGTTTTGAATTAAGTTCCAGGCACACATCCTGATTGTTTTACACCAAGAACCACATTGGCAACAGACACATGCATTTTCAAACACACACACACACACACACACACACACACACACACACACACACACACACAGAAACAGAAAGAGAGAGAGACCCAGCTGTCTGCCTGAAGTAGTTGCAGTTGTTATATGTGGTGCTGACCTAGGCTGGTGGTGTTTTGTGGGGCAGTGGTGAAGTGTGTGTGTCGTGTCTCTTGCCCGCGGACTCAGCTAGCGGCCTCTCCGGCAGCATGTCTGGCCATGAATATAACATATCCTGCCTGCCTCGCCTCCTGACTCCTGCTCCAGTGTGCTTTACAAGCGCACTCTCTGCTGCCTGCCTCGTCTGCTGCGCGGAGGCGTGGAAGAGAGAAGGGAGTGCGGGAGAGAGACCGAGGGGGAAGAGGAGGAAAGGAGAAGAGTTATGAAAGGAGACTATGAATGTTTCATGTCTCAGGCTGTTTCTTGCAACAGGAGATGACTTGCTCTTTGAGAGAGTTTGGGTTTAGACTTGTATGTATGCATTTAAATAGATTTAGAATCAATGTCTCTCTGAGAGGCGTTTCAGCTGGAGGCTTCTCTTTTTTTGTAATTTAACTGCCTGTCGTGCTTCAGCTGGACTACACACTGTTTAAACAGTGCAGTAGGTTCCGGCAGTTTATGAGATGCTCACAGGACTTCCCAGGGCTGAGTCTTCGCTTTAGATCCCGTTTAAAAGCTGCCCTGCCATGAACGGTCCTGCTCACTGACTGACATTGCCTGACGAGAAGATACGACTCCCTCAGTGTTCATTACTATTTGCCCTGAGAGGCCAACAGGGTGTCAGGAGCTGAAATCTTCATTCTGGAGCTGAAATCTTCATTCAGGAGCTAAAATCTTCATTCAGGAGCTGAAATCGTCATTCTGAACCAAACTTCTGGACTCCTTCGGATTTCAACTTCTCTGGAAAGAGGTGGATGTGTGAATTGGACTTTCATGGTTTCCGTTGCCCTTCCGATATCTTCTCTAATGGACTGGGTTGGGAGGAGAAGAGGACCAGGATCGATGGAGGGGTGGAGGGAGTTTGATGGTGGAGGCAGCTCTGAGATAAGTGGAGCACAGAAGGAGATGAGAGATGAGAGGAGGAAGAGGAAGAGGAGGAGGAGGAATAAGATGAGGTGCCATTTAGGGAGAAAAGAGGATTTGGAAGATGAGAGAGAGAGAGAGAAGAGTGAAGATGAAAAATGAAGTCCAGGGCAGGAGCAGATGAGGAGATGGGAGGAGCAGTCGGGACGAGAGACATGGAGATGAAAGAAGGACTCTCTGAAGTTCCAAACAGTCCACAGCAGCTGATGGCCCTGATAATGTCTGCAGAATCCCAGTCATTTCCTTCACGTCAGTGACCGCCTAACTGGTGACTCCAGGATATTTACATCCGGATATTGCAGTGAGTTCTCTGGTCATGAGGAGGGTGTTCCTCTGGAAATCCTCTATTTCCTCATACCGTTTTCATTCCTCCACTTCTGTAATACCATTTTAACCTCTCTTGCCTCGGCTCCTTCTTTATGGACTTAACATAAAATAAGCAAGCTTATCCAGCAACTCTTAAGGGATCTGCTGGCTTTACAACATCACTGGTAGACATGCTATCAATCATAATTCATTTCTTAATCTCCACCAGTGCACATTCTCTGGCCGAGCTCCCTCCCTTCGGTAGTGATTATGGGAAGTCTCTCGTTGCATTAGGTCACAGTGGCATATGCTGACAAATGCCAGCGCTGTAATGAGTTTTGCGGTGGAGGCTGGAGACTCATCTGGAGCTGCGCTGATGGATAGGCAATCGGGACGGGACACATGTTTCTGCCCAAGTCAGACGCTTGACACGGCTGCCTCATTACCGCCAGGCCAGTCCGTTTGTTTGTTTTTTTCCCTCTCCCACCACCTTTTTGTCTTTCATCAGCCGAGGCGATTTCCATGTGTGTGTGTGTGTGTGTTGCCTGCAGCTTTGTGCTTCATGGAGGGAATTAATATTTCTCATTAGGCTTGGAGCGGCGAGCCCGTCTGTTCACACACGGTTCACGTGTAAATAAACAGCCGTGTCCTTGACTGGCAACCACACGACACACAGGCCATTATTGGCCTTCAGAACCCCGAGCTCCTCCACCCCCCAGCGCTCGTCCACGTGGCCCAGTCCGTCGCTCCCTGGGCTTTCTGGGTCTCCCTGCCTTCATTATAGGCCTCCCACTGTCCCCCGCGGCCCTCCCTCTCGGCCCGATCAAGTCCTGATTTTATGATAATTGCCACCGTTAAAGCCCCATTTCTCATCTGTCTGGTCTCGCCCCACCAGCGTCCGCCATCATTAGGGAGAGACGCACCTGGAGATAAGAGGAGAAAGGAGGGAGAGGAAAGGAGACAGGGAGAACAGGAAGCAGAGGGAGAGGTGTTTCATTTCCTCTTCAGCAGCATAATGACCAGTGGCCATTCCTGAAACTGTCTGTGCGACATCTCCAATGCCACACTGGTTTCTAATAGGTTTTGGTTTACTCAGGCTGTTTATTGTTGATTGTTGATTGTTGATTGTTGATTGTTGTTGATTGTTGTTGTCTGTTACCAGAGCCCATGAAGAAAAAAATGCCCCCATCTAAATGCCCCCATCTAAATGGCATTGAATTACATAGACATTGACAACCATATCAAACATATTTTAATACAAAAACTAGTGGTGTACCAAACACAGGGTCTTGACATTTGATGTCTTGGGTCTGTGCTTCAGTTCTCTGGACCATACTGTGTATTCATGAGTAGAAGGTGCAGGTGTTTCTTGTTTTAAATACATAAATGGCAACACAGGTTGTTCTCTGTGGCAACTGTAGATTTGATTAAATATTTTACACAACCTGGCCAATACATATGCAGAGGACTTTTCTCTTTTTAAAACCCAAGAACAGTCAAATATCTTTTATGCAAATCCCAAGGAAATAAAAAGAACTGGCCTCTGGCAAGTCACATCGTTCTGATGGGTAAGGTGACGGAGACACCAGAGAGATTTGTAAGTGAATCACTTGATATTATTTGACATCTTTTTCAAAGGTTAATAGAAATTTCCGTATCTGTGTGTGAGTGTGTGGGTAGGTAAACGTGTACAGTAAGAGTGTGAATGTCTAGCAGTGTGTGTGTGTGTGTGTGTGTGTGTGTGTATCCCTGTGTGTGTATGCTTGTGTTGTGTGTATGTGAATACACAGTCATACATCACACATTAACTCAGATGGTAGAGTGTGAAGACAGGCATGAAATAGCAATAACAACACATTATCCAGCAACACATGATCCAAATTTCATCACATTACCCAAATGAAAACCCTATGATCACGAGTTAGCAGAACTCAGAGTTGGGGGGGGGGGGGGGGGGGGGGGTCTCATTTGACCTTGGGGAGATCTAAACAGAACCCTCTTTCCCCTCGTGAAGGCCTCTCAACTATATTTTGCTTCACCACTTTAGAGGGAATCACGTTGGATGCAATTTGGTGTGCTCCTGTGCGATACCAAATGATCTTTGAAAACCATGTCTAGATATATACCCGTGCAGTGAAGGAGATGAGGCACCACACGCGGGAGGGTGGTGGTGGTGGTGGAGGGGTGGGAGGCAGATTCTGCTTAAGTCTTTAAACAGAAGCATGGCCAATAAGCTCAGTCGGAGCTCAGGCACACAGGCTTTCTCTCTTGAGTTGCCAGCTGGAAAACCTGTCCGTCATGGTCGAACACAACCAGACGTTTGGCATCGGCCAGCGGGCTCCCCTGGACGCCGGGAACCCACATCTTCAAAAGCCCGCATAGACGGCTTCACCCCATCTTGAACCGCTGTGAGCTAAAAGTAGAATCCTGTCTGCTGGTGGAGTGTCTTGTGGTCTTGAGTCTGTGTGGACTTGCTCATGGGATGCCATATTGACATTGTGTTTTATCCAATGACGGGATGGAGCTGCAGCGATTTCCTACCAGCCATGAACTCCTGACCACATCAAAATGAGTCATGAAGGCTGACGAGTTTGGTAAGACTTTGGTACTGTACAAAGCAAGGACAGTGTGTGTGTGTGTGTGTGTGTGTGTGTGTGAGAGAGAGAGAGACAGAGAGAGAGAGAGAGAGAGAGACAGAATGAGAGATTTCAATTCAGGCTTGTCAAAAGGAAACAGAGGGAACATGAGGGATGGGGAGGCAGTGAGGAATGTTCTACTTACTGTGTGTCCATCAGGCTTAAAAAGATGAAATTGCAAAAACATAATCATGTGAACAGCTAGCGGAGCTTCTGAAACTGGAGCAAAAGAGGGACATGCACAACGCAAGAGCAGTCCAAGATCAAAAGCGCCAAAGCTAATACATGAAAGGCTAGAACGCTCTGGGTTCATTTGTTTGTCCTTGCCTGCGTTATAGAAACTTTCAATCCCCCACTGTGCGAACACACAAACTTCATTATTGATGTTTTAGTGTCACAGGGCCGTGGAAGTACACATCCTTTAGTTTTCACTTCCTAAACATAAACTGAAAGGCGCCTCCAAAGTTTTTATACTAAATTGGTTTATACAGAGTGTTTGGTCTGGAGAGTGGTGGATTGGGTCAGGAGCATGCTGGGATTGACTTGATGCCAATCCCAGGACCTCCTCTAATCTCAGGGTCATCAGGATTAGACTAACCGATGAAAGCATGCCACTTATTTTCGTCATGGCTAGATAAACCATACACAGTATCAGATATGTCTTACTTCCTGTAATCTCTGAAATGCGATGAAATAACACACAAAACATTTTCATGTGAATTTTGGTTCGGCATCAGATGGAGTTTAAGAAGTAATGCCGTACTGATTAATTTCACCTGTGTTGCCGCAGAGGGCAAATAGGGACAGGCATTTAAAAGCGAGATGTTAATGATTATAACCACTACCTGGCTCTGCAGCGCCACTTAATGCTTTAATGGCCCCGGTTTGAGCAAGGCCTTAAAAAAGATAATGAAAAGGAAAAGAAAAATGGACTTGGGGTTCAGGAGCTCCATGGTGTGAAGGTTTAATTTTTAGCCTTTAATCAACATTAAAAATACGTTAATTGGAGCTCCCGAAGGGGAGAAATTGATGATGTCCTCCACATGGGGAACCTGCCTTTGGTAGATATGAGTTTGGAATGATTAAAGGTGAAAGTTCTATGAAGAGACCATGTCTGGGCTGAAACAAAGAACTGAGAGGCTCTGTGGAATCAGTTGAACCCAATCAGAGACGTACTCCAGCAAACAGACATGCTACTTACCCCCACCATCACTGGATTTTGCACCCCTCCCCCACATGGCGATCACGAACAATAAGGTGACAACGACCTCAGTCAACAGCCATCAGACACACAGATCCCAGATGCACCCCTCCCCCTCCCCTCCCCTTACACCCCTCACCATTACAACAGATCAAGTGACAGTCCAACTAAAGAAATTGCGCAGCAATAAAGCAGCGGGGCCTGACAGACTGTGTCCAAGGCTACTCGAGGCCTGTGCTGCTGAACTGGGGAAGCCACTGAAGCACATCTTCAATTTGAGCCTACGCCTCGGACAAGTTCCAACACTGTGGAAGACATCATGTCTTACCCCTGTCCCTAAGAAGCCACACCCTAGTGAGCTTAATGACTACAGGCCTGTCGCTCTTACATCTCATGTGATGAAGACAATGGAGCGATTGGTCTTAGGTATGCTCAGACCCCAGGTACGCCATGCACTAGACCCTAGATACAGTTTGCATACCAGGAGAAAGTGGGCGTGGACGATGCCATCACTTATCTTCTACACAGGACACATTCCCACCTAGACAAGGGGAAAAGTGCTGTGAGAATCATGTTCTTTGATTTCTCAAGTGCTTTTAACACCATCCAGCCCATCAGATTGGGAGACAAGCTCTTGCAGATGGGTGTGGACGCTCACCTGGTAACCTGGATTACAGATTACCTGAACGAGCGACCACAGTTCGTCAGACTGAAGAACTGTCTCTCTGACACTGTGATCTGCAGCACCGGAGTGCCACAGGGAACTGTGCTCTCTCCAGTCCTGTTCACCATGTACACATCTGACTTCTGCTACAACACCGAGTCATGCCACATGCAGAAGTTTTCTGATGATACTTCAATTGTGGGGTGTATCAGGAACGGGCAGGAGGAGGAGTACAGGAGCCTGGTGGAGGACTTTGTGCAATGGTGCAAACTCAATCATCTTCAACTTAACACTTCAAAGACCAAGGAGATGGTGGTGGATTTCCACAGGTCTAAGCCCACTCTGCTACCAGTCCACATTGATGGGGTCAATGTGGAGGTGGTTAGCACCTACAAGTATCTGGGTCTCCACCTGGACAATAAACTGGACTGGTCAGCCAACACTGATGCACTCTACAAGAAAGGGCAGAGCAGGCTGTACTTCCTGAGGAGGCTGCGGTCCTTCAATGTGTGCAGTAAGCTCCTCAGGATGTTCTACCAGTCTGTTGTTGCCAGTGTCCTCTTCTATGCAGTAGTATGTTGGGGAGGAAGCACAAGGAAGAAGGATGCGGGACGAATTGACAGGCTGGTAAGGAAAGCTGGCTCTGTAGTGGGAGCTGAACCGGAGTGCATCACTTCACTATCTGACAAAAGGACCCTGAACAAACTGATCAACATCTTGGACAATGAGTGTCACCCACTCCACAGCACTATTGTTAAGCAGAAGAGCCTGATCAGCTGGAGACTTCGCTCACTGCCTTGTACAATTGACAGACTGAGAAAGTCATTTGTCCCCAGGACCATTGAACTGTTCAATGCTTCACTTAAGGGAAGAGGAGAGATAGACTTCTCTGCATAGTCTGTCTGCCTCTTCACCCCCTCCATGTTTGGATACTGTCTGTCCACTAGCCACTTTTACCACTGTCTTTCTGCCTCACTGTTTGCGTGCTATATTAGCACATTAGCACATATACATAACCCCTCCCTCCATGTCACAGCCGAACTGTGGCCACACTTATACCTTTTCTTAAAATAGTTAAATATATAGATATATAGACTTTACTTTACTTTATTTCTGCATTGTTGCACTGTTGGACTTACTCATTTGCACTATCACCATGACCACTATCACCACAGAGAATCACAGGCTCAGTCCCTGCCTCAGTCATTGCAAGCGCCTCTGATTGATTAATCACCACTATGTGGATACTGGTTTTAGAATTGATTTAGATTAAGTGTTAGTTAGTATAATTTGTATTTTAGTATATTTAGCATATTCTTTATCTTCTACTGTCCTTATTGCTTAGTTGTGTTTTTATATTTTATACTTTAATTACTCTTTCTGCTGTTAAAGAATGTGTTTGTGTTGTCTGTATGCTGCTGAGACCTTGAATTTCCCCTGGGGATCAATAAAGTATCTATCTATCTATCTATCTATCTATCTACTTATTGATTTAAGATGGGGATAAGTCCCTTATTTAATAAAGAAAATGTTTAATTGCTGGATAATTGATGTTGTGTAACCAACTAGGCTTATTTATCACAATTGTTTTGCTTTCTAAATGATTACTAATAAATATATCTGAGAAGATGTTCCCTCATATCTACATGCCAGCTAGACTCACTGATCAACAACCAAGAAGATGTTATAGCTTGCTAAATTTACCTTGCAATTTTACAAAAGCAATTGTTTTGAAGGACACTGTTATTTGCGAATGGCACAAGAATATATGCCATGGCTGGCTTCCATGGTTGGAGGCCATTGGTGTTGTGATGAAAAGAAAGCCAAAGATAGAACAATAGGTATGGGGCCTGAAGGAGTACGAGCTTAATTAGCGCTGCACTCTGTTCGACTCCTACAAAATTAATCAAGTGCAGAAAGGCTCAATAGAGTGTCCGTCATGTTAATTACCAGGGTAACGGTAAAGGGGGGAGAGTGCAAGGGAAAGTGAGAGCATCACAGCACAGGCACGAGAGAGGAAAACACTGCAGCATTTAGCTGATGTTGCAGAGGTAGCAGATGCTTTGAGACCTCACTCACACGCCAGGGCGCTCTCTTTCTCCACCTCCTACATCTTGTATTTTTCTCACCGTCTCCCCTGCTTCGTCTCCCCCTCATCCCTCTCTCTTTCCCTCCTTCCCTCCCTCCCTCTATTTTTTCTCAACCCCCCCACCCCCCTCCTCTCTCTTCCTTACTCTCTCCATATCTATCTGTCTTCCTCCTCTCCCATCTCGATCTCTTGGTACTCCATTTCTCATTCTGCTTTTTCTTGGGGTTTTTGTGCTGAATGATCACTTCCTGCAGCTCTGGACCATGGCCAGCCCTTTGGTCATTAATAGTGATTGACAGGACGCTCGCCGGTGTACCCACTTCTCTTTCCAGTCTCAAGGCTGGGGAATTAAACGTCGGCATCATTGTGTGGACCAATGGCAGGACCATATCGTTTGCATCACCCTTGTAAAGTCATTGAGCTTGACCAGAGATCGCCCAGAGATGGAGACGGTTGAGATGGTTACTGTTGTACTCCGGTGTGAACGAATATATGTTGGTATGTGCTTGTACGTATAGACTATTTCAGTAGGCATTATATATAGTTATGTCACTTTAGTATATGCGTCCCCCCTCCTTCCTTGAAGCCCGCAGCAGTGGCAGTTGATTGATGGGCCAGTGTTGTGGGCGGCAAGGTGCTTCTGTGTGCTCGTGTGTGTGGGCGCTGCTGATGTCAGCCTGAGTCCAATCCAGGGAGTGATGTACTGTTTCAAATAGAATCTCAATACATCCAATCTATAAAACACTTATACACCGTGGGCTCCATTTTGAGAAGGAGTCACATACTGTACGACAGTTAGAGGAAATGGCCTATGGGAGATATGTAGTACCCTCCTCCCCAAACCCCAGGCTTATTAGCATCCCCCTGGTGCTAATCCACTTTAAACATTCCAGTTCTCCTCCCCTCATGTACAGTGAAGCTTAATGATGACATTCATTAACAGAAATCTAAAATCTGCCAGCTTCAAGAGATTACTAGAGGGACTATTCTATCTTGTATGGATCTTGTGGGGGCCAAATGAGTTGATCAGAAACTCAAAAAAATTGTCGCACTCCAAAAACGTTTCTTTTTCAGAATTTATCACTTTCAGAATTTTCACTTCAGTAGCAGGGGTAACAAACGTTTCGGCCTTGCGGCCTTCGTCAGTGTGTATAATCCCTATCCACTTCCTAGTCTTAAGAAGGCAAGCTGCCTCAATTGGTGACACCTGTAACCTATCTACAGCACGGCACAGTACCTGGCACATCGGGCCGCACAGGCCATTCATCAGTCGGAGCGCTTGGTGTCTCCAATGGTCGCAACGTAATTGATAATGTTCGCAAATGAATTGATAAAAGTTATCAACAGTAGGTGACTCTCTACTGAGGTGAGGAGCTGTGTGAGAGCAGCAGAGTTTCCTGTTCCTCTAGGCCGTCTGCCTCTACCTTGCCACCTAAACTCGGAGGCCGCACACCTCCTCTCACACCTCCCTTCCCAGCTCCCTCTCCACCTCTCCCTCCACCTGGCCTCCCTTCTTCCCTCCCTCCCTCCCTTCCTCCTGTCCCGAGCTGACTTCGGCAGGGGAGCCGATTCATCACAAATCATTAAAATAGAGGAAGACAGAGTGAAAAGGCGAGCGAGTCTTCGCCAGCATCGCGGTGCAGTCTTTCATCCTCCCCTCTTCATCCTCCCCTCCTCATCCTCCTCTCTTCACCTCTTTTTTTTTCTCTCCTTCCCCCTCACTCTCGCTTTGCTACACTCAGCTTTTTTTTTTTTTTTTTTTCCTCGCAAAAAACTTGTGCCTTTCCCCCCTGCGGAAAACTTTACAGAGAAAAGCCTTCATGTGAAGTTTGCGAGCGGAGACGCGGCCGAGCGCTAACTGTGGGGAAGAGTCGAAGTTTAGCGCCATCATGCTAACTGAAGGAAGCTGTTAGTTTTTAGCAGTGTCACAGAAAAGCGGAAGTGTGAGGTCAGTGGAATAACACTGTGAGGCTGAGAGCTTCAGCAGTTTGTAAGAGTGATGATGCAGAGCTTACCGCTGCTGCTGAAACAGAGGGTTTAAGCTGGACATGTGGCAGCATGGAGACAGAAGGCTGGAAGGGTCAGAAGAATCATTCGAGGTCGTCAGCATAGAACTGGGAAAAGGGGTCAGACAACACGCTGCTCTCCATTGGTCAATATATTTTCATAGTGCATTAGGCAGGGAACAGCGTTGTCACTGTTACATCACCCCCCCCCACCCCCCCCCACTGACGGCACTCTTCAGAAGCCAGCCGCGCACAGAGACAGGCTCGGGACGATTAGCGCTCTTGTCCTGGTGCAGGGAGGGAAAGGTAACGTTAGGGAAACGTTGGGATTGAGTTCAGTGAGCTAGAGGTCAGTGATGAAGAGTGAAATGGAGGCAGATTTTTTGAATGGAGAAATTAGATGAATTGTTTGTTTCCCAATTTAGATGAGCAGTAATACTTCATGCTCTCAACATTAGCGGCTTTAGAGGCAACAGAATGGTATCACCATTCTCGCTAGTGAGTGATTTGTGTGAATGTTTGTCTGCAGTAGTCAGTAACATTTGAAGTTTATCTTTGCAAGTTCAGGAATTTCCAATTGAATACTGATTGAGTCAGCATCTAGGCAACTGTAGTGAAATCTGAACTTTACAGTGATCTGGATGATTTCTCTTATTATTCCCGGTCAAAAAACCTCCATTTCAACTCTATAAGCACTACCTACAGTCGTGAGAGATTCTCCATGTCCAGGACATTTGTAAGAGAATGCACCTGCCAGACACAGCCAGGATTTGCCCACAGATGAATGGGGAAAGATGCCATATGTGGATGAAAACCCTGTAGGCCTCAGTTAACCCCTTCAGCTCCACACTGTCTGCCATACTGTAAGCCCCGCAGGTCACGAACAGGACTCCGCAGGCCCATTAGGACCCAGTTTTTAATTCAGAGGAGTAGGTCATCTGGCCAAGCAACACGCCTGTTTGGGAGCGAGTGAGTGAATGTGTGTGAGAACGAGAGGCTTCAGGTTTTTATTATGCAGGCTGTTTTGACAAGGGATAATCTGTGGCTGTAACCTGACTCTGGGGAAGGCCTGGGAGAGGTGAGGGGTTGGGTGGGGGAAAGAGAGAGAGAGAGAGAGAGAGAGAGAGAGAGAGAGAGAGAGAGAGAGAGAGAGAGAGAGAGAGAGAGAGAGAGAGAGAGAGAGAGAGAGAGAGAGAGAGAGAGAGAGAGAGAGAGAGAGAGAGAGATGTATTATGTAACTCTCTCTCCCTGTATTAAGCTCAGACGGGATAGAAGCAGGCTTTGCTCCTGATAGCTGATGCAGGCGCTGGTATATGAGTTATGAAACAGTGTTGTGTTGTGTTGCGTACCCATTCTCCTCCTCTTCAGCGTCACCTCTGCCCTCTCCCTGTGTGTCTGTCCTCATTGTGCTCTGCATGTAACACAGGTGCATCTCAAACACGCGCCTCGTGCATATCGACTGGCCATAGGGTTTTGCAGCAGTAATCTTCCATGTAGAGGAATGGGTTTGTATGGATAGGAAACTAGCAGATGCATTTTTAATGTGCTGGGAGTTACGAGCATCAGCACAAATGCATGCAGCAGAGCAACAGCTCTTCTACTTTGCACTCAAGATGAATAGTGGCAGTCCAGCCAAGGAACAATTGCAGGGCATTTCTCTCTTTCTCTCTCCCTCCTCTCTGTCTCTCTCTCTCTCTCTCTCTCCCTCCTCTCTGTCTCTCTCTCTCTCTCCCTCCTCTCTGTCTTCCTCTAGAATCTCTCTGTCAGCATCCTCATGTCTCCTATCATATACAGTACATGCAATGCCAGAGCAAAGCATAATCCACTTCATATATTACCATGCATTAAAGCAGGCTCATTTACTTGTGCAAAGATAAACAAATTCAAAAGCTGGCCCACAAGGACATGCACAGAGTACAAAGTGCATATTCCCGTAACTATGTGTCATATAGTGCGGGGATGTAAACTCGTATACAGTTAGAGAGGAACACAGGAGAGCAGCCCTGCGCTCTCTCACACATTTCCAGTACGGAAGACGTCACTGTCCTCCAGCTTTGCTGCAGCACTCTTTCTCTCTCTCACGCTTTCTATCTCTCTCTCTCTCTCTCTCTCTCTGGCACACTCTCTGTCTTTCTCACGCTCCCTTTTCCCTCCCTCTCTCTTTCTCTCCCCCACTCCTGCACACACACACTCTCTCCTTGACTCTCATTCTTGTCTCATCTCTCTACCTCTCCACATCATTTCTCTCTTTTTTATCTCCGGTCCCCCCCTTGTCTTTCTTTACCTCATTTCTTTCCTTTCTTTCATTCTTTTCTTTCTTTCCTTTCTTGTTTTTCATTCTTTCTGTCTTTCCCTTTCATCCCCCCGTGGGCTTCCTATGATCCTGTGCCTGGAGTGGGTTGCTCTGGTTTTCTGGTCTGCTGAGGGGATTAAGAGGAGGTGCTGTCTCTGGCTGCCGAGTCGTGCCGAACAGAGGAGAGGAGAGGAGAGGAGAGGGCTGGGGGGAGCATCAGGGCTGAGGTGGTGCTGAGGAGAGGAGAGGACCGCAGGACAGCTGGACCAGTGCTGCTTACACACACACACACACACACACACACACACACACACACACACATGCATACACACACACTCACACACACAGACGTTCTTCAGGGAGCATTGCAGGAACTCAGGCTGCTACTGCTGAAGGGCTAACTGTTCTTAGGGGTGAGTGAGTGAGTGAGTGAACGAGTGAGTGAGTGAGTGAGTGAACGAGTGAGGGAAGTGAATGAGGGAGTTTGTTTTAATGACTAGGTGAATAAGTTTATTTTTTGAATGTGAGAATAACTGTCGTTTTCCAGAGTTGAAAGGAAATTCTTGTCTTGTTTTGGGTTGTGTATTGTAAGTGTAAAGCTGGAACTTGTGTTTATTTTAGTTTACTTGTAAGCGCCTATTAGGCGCTTACAAGTAAACTAAAATAAACACAAGTTGGCTTTTCTGAGACATTGCTCTACCCTAGCGTAGCCCTGGATCATTAGGCTGTAGCTGTTTAGCCCGTCCCGATAAGTAACTCTTTCATTACAGCCTGTGATAAATGAGAGCTTCTTGAGTGTATTTTTTTGTTTTTATTGATACATTCTTTGTGTTAAGATATTGTTTGTGAACTGAAACATTATGCTTTTACAATGTGCTATGTCTGATCTGTAAAGTCTAGTCACTTTTAACTTTACTGGCCTATACCAACAGAATTAAGTGAATTTCTAAGAGGAAAAGTCCTTCTTGCTGTTCTTTACTTACATGAACCGTAGTGTTCTTTACTTACATGAACCGTGCTGTTCTTTACTTACATGAACCGTGCTGTTCTTTACTTACATGAACCGTGCTGTTCTTTACTTACATGAACCGTAGTGTTCTTTACTTACATGAACCGTAGTGTTCTTTACTTACATGGGTGCAGGTCCGGGTAAGAGCGGAGATAGTTCATCCCATCATCATACTCCTCCATTATTTATGACTGATAGTCTGGTGTCTTTGCTATTGTTCTCTATTGGACTCTGAACGTGTGGCATTTAGCCTCATGTGGACGATGGTGATTGCCTCTGAGCTTTGGGTTATCTTGGCTTTAGCTGCTTGGTAAACCCAGGCCTCCGCCTCCGCTGAGTCTCCGATTACACCTGACGCAGCTCTGTGAAGGCCAGTGTTTGGTGTTGTGGCTCCTCCGCAATGAGCAAACAGTTTGCCATGATTTGGTTTACAGGCGTGCACTGACACTCTATTCTTCTGTTCACCGTACACTAAAACTTTACAGCCACTGGGATGTTCACACAGAGCGGCATCATTTTCATTTCACACATAAGTATAATCTCTATTCTCTATAGGTCCTGAAAGAGCTTTATTTAATATTGACATGGTTAACATGATAACTTTACTTTGTTTCCACAGCTGTAAAATTAATTTTGAAAGGAAATGATGGCCATTATCTACCTGTAATAAGCTGATGGAAATTTTAAGCATATTTTTTTTTTCAGTGAATTCATTTTTAATATAATAGGTTGCGTATATCAGTTTCACCAATTGAAAATAAGCTGCATAACCTTCACTTTCCAGCCTGTCAGCCAAGGATTCACTTACGACACCTTTAGACAGTAGTTAGTTTTACCCTGTAAAAAGAATAGAAATGTTTACTTTTGCTCCTTACCTGTGAACATGTCTTCCCTGACCGTAGGTCCTCTGGCACCTGGACATCTTTAGAAGAAGCTTCCGACAGCTGACCACCCACAAGTGCATGGAGGACTCTTGCATCTTCTGCGCTCTCAAGGTGAGAGTCATGCGGCCACTCTGCTGAGATCTCTGACAGAAGCAGGCTAATAATGGCCCTCACACAGAGGGGGGGGTTTTCTCTTGACCTCTCTTGTGTGGGGGCGTGTGAACACTTCCTGTATTGTAGCCAGAGTTATGGTGCAGTAGATGCATTGCAGTTTGTTGTTTCTGTGCCATCTGACCTTGTCAGTCATTGAACTGAAGAGAACTGAATGGAATAGAAATGATGTGTAGGTATGGTGTTTTCCAGAGACCGTTCATAGTGTGTGTGTGCATTTTTGGTGAACCTTTTCGTGTGTCGGGCTAGGTTATGCCACTCTCATAAAGTCATTGTGTGTGTGTGTGTGTGTGTGTGTGTGTGTGTGTGTGTGTGTGTGTTTTAGGTGAACCTTTTTGTGTGTCAGACTACATTTTGCCAGTCTCATAAAGTCAGAGTGTGTGTGTGTGTGTGTGTGTGTGTGTTCTTGGTGAACCTGTTCATGTGTCGGGCTAGATTATGCCAGTCTCATAAAGTCGGAGGGAATTTATGGCCATCTTCTCCGGTCCTACTGATTCAATTTAACCACTATCAGTAAGACGGCAGTACTTTGATATACAGCTACTGAAATATATTGGGATTTCAATCAATTGTTTTGCTTGCATTAAAGACAGCCAGTCTTCGGGGGAAGGAAACCAGGTGGTAGTGTTTAAAAAGTGATTTGCTTTATTTTGTAATTAAATGTAACAGAATTGAAGGCTAAAGAAATCCACAGTATCATAGTGATCTGTGAATGTACTCGAATTCTCTATTGGAATCTAGCTAATTGAGTCTGGCCCCTACTGGCCCTTACTGGCCCCTAGCCTGTGTTCCACTGTGTTGGTGTTGGAGTGATGGGGTGAGGTGTGTGTGCGGTGGTGATTTAGGTGTGCCGCTTGTCGGTGCTGTGTGATGGAGTGTGTCCTGAGTGGTGCTGAGCCAGCAGCCAGCAGACACAGGGTCGCAGCGCTGGTGTTAGAAGGTCAGGGGGTCAGATGTGGACTGACCCGCAGACCAGCTGTCATGATATACATTACAAGCACATGTCTGTAAGCACAGCACGTGTGTGCAAATGCGCAATCACAGGACACACGGACACACACACACACACACACATACGCATGCA
The DNA here is from genome assembly GCF_018492685.1 of Alosa sapidissima. Lineage (NCBI taxonomy): Eukaryota > Metazoa > Chordata > Actinopteri > Clupeiformes > Clupeidae > Alosa > Alosa sapidissima. The sequence continues at coordinate 26,901,486 of NC_055978.1, read as the reverse complement.
CACACACACACACACACACACACACGCATGCACACACACACACACACACACACATACACACGCACACACGCCCACAGTCACGCACACATAAACACACACACACCATACAGTTCACTATATAGCTTTTAAGACGAGTATGAACAACCTAGTAGAGATGGATCAAGCCTGGTAGAGATTTTTATATATATACTTTAATTATCCCACAGGGAAATTCAGTTGTTTCAGCAGCCTTAAGAACATACAGCAAGCACACACACACGCACACATATAGTCCACATACATAAACAAGAAATGACTTTCACCCACAAGACATAGCATGGTAGCTGTGGAGCTGCTGTATGTATTCCTGCTCGTGGGCTGTGGGATGTCCGTGGAGGAGAGATGTGTGGGAGGGGGAGGTGAGCACACGCTGTTCTCAGTGGCCTCGGCTGGACATGCACTCAATCAGCCGGCACTCACTGCCCGCTCAAACCCTCCAGCAGGGGAGTTTGGAACATTCTAACTGATGATTCTGTTCCGCAACCATGTACAGTAAGATTCTATAGTTTCCACGGAGATTGTTCCGCTTTAACCCTCTCTGCTACAGCTGTTGAACAATCTCCGTGGAAACTATAGAATTTTCATGCCGGAAAATCCCTTTCAGTGCAGTAAATCCCTTGGCGTCTCTCCTTAACTAAGGAAACATTTTAAGGTATTCTGTGCAACACCCTTAAGTAAATCCCTTACTGAGGAGAAATGAAGTCTTAAGGGTCATACTTAAGGGAAAAAACTTAAGGTGCTTTGTGCAACCGGCCACTGGTTCCATTTAATATACCCCGATATTCTTTAGAATGTTCAATTCCCAACATGTACCGTCTTAAGGGTTAAACCCAGAGACAGAAGTGAGAAATGCATCCATTGCTCCTGGGTTCTATTAGTTTTTCTGCCTCCCAAAACTGTGAAAAAAAGAGATTTGTACTTCTCTTGGATATGTTTGTTGAGTATTTGCAGTAATCCTGTGGAGGTGGGAGGTGAAGATGGAGAGGGATTAGTGGCGCTAGACAGATAAGGTGTGTGGGGTCTGGAGGCTGGGTGCTGGCCTAGTGGCTGAGGGGTCAGGACTCGGAGGCCAAGAGAGAGAGATGGGGAGATGGGCAGCTGAAAAGAACAGAGCGGAGAGTGCCAACACCGGCACACGCCCCACGACATGAGTACTGTCGCTGATGGTGACATCAGGGAGGACTACAGCATCGAGATGACGCAGATTTATTCAGCTTGTTAGAAATGTATTCTCTTGAATAGAAATAAGTGCTAACTTTCTTAAATGTCCAAAGTGATCGTCTTTGAGATTAAGTGAAGATGAGTTCTTAAGTGCAAACTAACCTCCCGATTCCTGTTTTTGGAAGTTTGGAGAGTTTGTTGTTGAGTTCGTTCTGTGATATTGTGGGTGTATAAATGCACTCTCAGTTCTTCAGTTTACAAGAGGAACAGCTCTTTACTCATTAAATGAACATGTTGAGCTTAGAGTTAGCAGACCTCTCTTGAGATTACCACGCTTGAATAAACACTGTATTATTTTACAGTCTCTTTAAATATGCGTAAACATTGACGTGTTATTGTTGTCAGTGTCTGACAATATTTGTTTGTGGAGTTGCGTGCATTTGACTGTCTTGTCCTTTGTGTTTTATTGTGCAAGAAGATAGGTTTATTGTGTTGTCAGAGATGCGTAATTGTGATGAATGTCTTTTACTGTGTTCAGTTCAGTTCAGTTGTGTCATGTTGCGTTAGGCTGGTGTTATTGTTGGGTTGAAACTTTTTTTATAGTGTGTGTTTATGTCTGTGTTTACTGTATCAGTACCACAGTGACAAATGAATCCTTCCTCCCACAGGGTCAAACCAGCGCTCTAAGCTGCTTAACTATAGATTTGTATTCACCTCTATGGGTATATGGCCCCTTGTGTGTATAATACATTATGTCTATGAGTTTGTATACACATCATCTGCTATAACATATCTGTATATGTGCCTATATGTGTCAAGTGCATATGCCTTGAACTACCTTGGTGTACAATATTCTGTGTGTGTGTGTTTGTGTGTGTGTGCACTTCTTAGTTGCTTAGAGAGGTTTTTCTTTTCTGTGTGTGCCTGTAGCTGTGTGTTAGAGTGTGTGTGTGCATGCTTGTGTGTGTGTGTGTGTGTGTGTGTGTGTGTGTGTGTGTGTGTGTGTGTGTGTGTGTGTGCGCATGCCTGTTTATGCATGCTTGTGTGTGTGTGTGTGTGTGTGTGTGTGTGTGTGTGTGTGTGCGTGCGTGAGCCGCCAGTGCCCTTGTGAGCTGAAACAGTGCAGTGCTGGCTGTGTGCTGATGATGGCCAGGCACTCATGTCTTTGTGTCGAGGTTAATGTCTCATTTCACAGGCAATGCCTCAGGGTCTGCAGCTGATGGGAGAGATCCTGGCAGACCTGTGTGTGTGTGTGTGTGTGTATGTGTGTGTGTGTGTGTGTGTGTGCGTGTGTGTGTGTGTGTGTGTGTGTGTGTGTGTGTGTGTGTGTGTGTGTGTGCGTGTGTGTGTGTGTGTGCGCGCGCGCATGTGTGGCGTTGTGCCCTTGTCTTTATGCTCTCTGAGTGGCTGCGTCTTAGAAATGTAGACCTACCTGCACCTGTTTAGAGTGGAGGCAGGAAAGAGAGGGGTTGGAGTGAAGACACGGAAGGGTAGAAACGAACAGAGATGAGGAAAGAGCTCTTCAAAGGACAGACGGAGTGAAAAAGGAGAAAGTACACATTTAGCTGGGCTATAAATGAGTTTGACGTGGGAGCGCACTTAAAAGCAAGGAAACGAGAAGTCTCTTGCTTGTTCAGACTCACACATACACATGGATACTGTATATCAATTCTAGTTTCTTGGCTCTCATAACTGTGTGTGTGTGTGTGTGTGTGTGTGTGTGTGTGTGTGTGTGTGTGTGTGTAGACCAGAGTGTAGACAGGGGTGTGTGATTCCACGTGATTATTCAGGGGAACAATGCCGCAGAAAATAAAGAAAGAAGAAAAATGTTTTCCTCCGTCCAGTCGCTCAACTCCCCTTTTGCCCTCCCTCCCTGTTTCTCCCTCTCCCCCTCTTCCTTTCTCTTCCCCCTCCCTCCCTCTGTCCCCCTCTCCCTCCCTCCCTCCCTCCCTCCCTCCTTCTCCCCTCTCCCTTCTCTGCTCCCTCCATCCTGGCTCTCCTTGGCGCAGTGCTGCAGTCACCACCACCACTGCATTACCTGACCAGCCTTCAGCAGCTCACCAACACTACAACATACACACTGTGCCACACACACACACACACACACACACACACACACACACACACACACACACACACACACACACACACACACACACACACCAAACCAATTATAATCAGCACACTCTGTGTACCCACTATAACACAGTAATCATGGCCCTAGCAATGTCGCAGCTCCAGCTTCTATTTTAATAAGGTGGACACACTAATAGAATGAGTTTGTCTTCAGCGTCCCATACAATCCATTAGATGGACTGAAGGATTGTTTGTGTAGTTTCAAATGAACAGAGCCATGTAGTGACCTATACACAGCAGAACTGGCTCCCACACTGGGGTTGTTGCTCAGGTATCTACTGATATGCAACCGAATGCTGATTAATTCTGGAGAAACATATTTATGTCTGAATACAACTGCTATTCAGTATTCAATGATTCCTGAGGGTTCCCTTTCACATCAACTCGAGCAGGGAAAAAACGATTTATTCAAATCACATAGACTGTTGCAATGTACTAAAACAAACTGTAGTTAGGAATTTGTATGTCCCCCTAATGTGTATTGGACCAATTTTGTCTTCATGCGATGCAATAACGGTTGAGGACGGTTCACAACATGTGCTGTGGCGTTCACAATGAAGCTTTCTGTCATGGAAATAGTGAAG
>NC_055978.1:26887566-26890066 GCF_018492685.1 Alosa sapidissima | reverse complement strand
CCCCCGAGGAGCAGAGCGGAGAGGAGCGGACTGGACTGGACAGGAGTGCCCAGCGCCACGGAAGTTGTGTGTGGAGGTTGTTAAAGAGAAGCAGGCGTCCACGCCGGAGGCCTCTCAGCTGCTGCCCGCTGGAAGCTGTGACCGGGCACACCCGACTCCAGCGCTGGATCAGATGAACTCCCGACCCCAGACAAATGAAACGCTGCCCAGATATCTGTCATCTCTCCTGTAAGGCTATTAGCTTTTGTCTGAGGTACGTGAGCGTGTCAGGGATGCGGATTATATACAGCTACCCTTCAGCTGTATATAAGATATACAGTATAACAGCTTCTTTAAGATTATTTTCCTACAGTATACACCTTGGGACAGTTTCCCATTCCTGGAGCCTAGTCCTGTAGACTAAAAGAAAACTGATTAAAATCTCCAATGAAAAAGGCTTGTAGTAGTATAGGGCAAAGCCTCCTCTATGTACAGCAAACTGGACAGTAGGGTTTTGACATGCAGTGTACTGTATGCATTAGTGATGTGCACTGGCCAGTGCGTGCTGCATGTACTGTAGTGTAAGTGATTGTTGTGTGTGTGAGCTGGAAGAGGAGATGCTTTGTGTGTCCTGATTGGCTGGCTGGGAGGCGGTGAGGGAGTGGGCGGCGAGGCCGGCCGCGGGGACGGTCCAGTGTGCTGCTCCAGTGTGCTGCTCCAGTGTGCTGCTCCAGTGTGATGCTCCAGGTCTTCCAAACAGCAGCGCAACCAGCTCTCTGTCAGCAGATAAAGGCAAATTAAATGTCTCTCTGTCACCGCAGTGATGAGTGAACCGTCTGCTGTGGCGCAGATAGGAAACTGCGGCAGAGGAGCACACACACACATATACACACACACACACACACCACACACACACACACACTCACACATACACACACACACACACACACATGGACATGTTCCCATAGGTTGTACAAAATTCTCAGGATGGCCTGCAGGTCTTTAATAGGACACTTTATCAAAGGCTATTAGCTGTCATTGCACCCCACCACCATCACACGATGCCCTCATGAGCAGGCATCGCATGCCTGCCCCCTCTCCTCTCTCCCTCTCTCTCCTCTCTCACACACACACACACTTAAACACAGACAGCCTCGCATGCACAGGCTCTATCTTCCTCTTACACACACACATACACACACAATCACATTCTCTTCTCTTCTCACACACACACACACACACACACACACACACACACTCGCACACAATCACATTCTCTTCTCTTCTCACACACATACACACTCGCACACAATCACATTCTCTTCTCTCACACACATATTCCTCTCTCACACACACGCATACATTCTCTCACTCTCATTCTCAGTGCAGTCCTTCTCTCTCTGGCTCAATTACCTTATCAGCCCCCCTTCACTCTCAGCCCCCCTTCATTCTCCGTTCCCCTCTCTTCTCTCTCTCTCTCTCTCTCTCTCTCTCTCTCTCTCTCTCTCTCTCTCTCCTCTCTCTCTCTCTCTCTCGCTCTCCCTCTCTCCCTCTCTCTCCCTCTCTCTCCCTCTCTCTCTCTCACTCCTTCACCGTCCTTCACCCCGTTCTCTGGATCATTGCTCCAGCGTGCTGTGGTGACTTCTCCATCAGGCGCTGTATGGCTGCCGTGTTGATGTGCTCTTTAGTGCTCTGCTCCGGTTGTGCCGTTCGACGTGTTCATCTCCCTCCCCGCCGTGACCCCCTCCCTGACACGGGCCCGTGGGGCGCGCTGGTAAACATGTCTGTCCGTCGTCTCTCAGAAGGGCCGCCGACAGCTGATCGGCCAGTTGGTGACCCCCTCCCTCCTGGCAGAGATGCGTGGTCTGACCCGATTTGCTGCACCACCACCGTCACCACTGCCACCTCTCTCGTTCTTAGCATGTGGTGTGTTTCTGTTCCCCCTTCTGGTCGACAACATGTGGTCTGTCCTTGTCCCCCTTCTGGTCAGGGACGCGTGGTGTGTCCCTGAGCTCTGTGTGTGTGTGTGTGTGTGTGTGTTTGTGTGTGTGTGTGTGTGAGAGAGAGAGTGAGAGAGATAGAGTGAGAGAGAGATGAGGAGTGTGTGTGTGTGTGTGTGTGTGTGTCTGTGTCTGTGTGTGTGTGTGTGTGTGTGTTTGTATTACTGAGGTGTAGGTGAATCACCCATTAATACACACGGCCCTATTCAGCAACTCCCTGGCTGCCTGTGGACTGTTCTGTGCCCGGCGCTCTGATGCTGCGGTAGAGAGTGTGCTGATGTCAGCACCCGGGTGTCCCCATCAGAGAGGATGGGAGGATGAGAGGATGAGAGGATGAGAGGATGGGAGGATGGGAGGATGGGAGGATGGGAGGATGAGAGGATGGGAGGATGAGAGGATGAGAGGATGGGCCTTTTCTCCCCTCCGTGGCTGTTAACAGAGGCCATTGTCTCTGTCACTCTTAATGAATGGTGTTCTGGAAGCGTCCGAACAGCGGCGGAGTGGACAAACATGGGAGAAGA
>NC_055978.1:26875066-26882566 GCF_018492685.1 Alosa sapidissima | reverse complement strand
GCACTGTTCTTCACAAAGTATTCATCACGCGACTCTCCGTCTGGAGCAAACACAGGCATCACTTATCCTCAGCGTCGTCACTTAGTCGTCGCTTTGGGCCTCGCAGGGCTTCATGGGCCCATTCCCTGCACGAGAGCGAAGCGATCTGTCACACTAGATGTGGCTCACTAAATCAGGGAGGAGGTCGGGATGAGCTAGAGGCTCCCCAGGTGACCGTACCCTCGGTCCCGTCGGCGTTAATGTCCCGTACGAGGCGAGGGCGGTGGCTTTTTTTAACGGCCCAAGACGAGAGAGCGAGAGAGAGAGAGAGAGAGAGAGAGAGAAGAGAGAGAGAGAGAGAGAGAGAGAGAGAGGGCTGTTATTTTAACGGGCCCATCACAGGAGAGTCTCGGAGAGGCTGGAGGAGTCAGAAAGTGGCGCTGAGAGACCAGTCTGACCTTTTGACCCTGGCCCACTCTGTTGTCTGTCTGTCCTTCTCAGCTGTTCTACCGGGTGACGGACGACCGGGCCAAGCAGTCGGAGCTCTACCTGGTGGGGATGGTGTGCTACTATGGGAAGCACTACTCCACCTTCTTCTTCCAGACCAAGATCCGCAAGTGGATGTACTTTGATGATGCACACGTCAAAGAGGTGAGGGGGTCTGGTCACTTTCAAAGGAACCGTATGCAGATTCCAAGGCCCAACAGTTCCCTTTTAGTGCCTTATCTTGCAGCAGTAGTGAAAGCAAACCTTCGCCCTATCCTGCAACGATAGCAAAGGTGACACTAAATTTATTCAGACGCCACAATTCCCTTAGTTCTTCTAAGCATGCTACACCTTTCTTGTTATCTTGTTAAGCAACAAACCAACCAACCAACCAACCAAGGGACATGAGTTAAGACATAACCTCCTTGCTTTGTTTCTCATCAGACACACAATTAGCTTTTCAGTTGTTGCCAATCCACATTCAATAATAGACGATAGTGAAGGTGTTAATAGACCGTGAAGGTGTTAATAATCATTATTAGAATTTTACTGATGGTTATTGAGTAGGAAAGGCATCAGTTCAATAGATGCCTTGACCCACTCACAGCATGAGTCCCGCGCCTTTTAGAGTGAGTGAGACGTCACCGCATCGATTGACCCCTGGGTCCTTCTGTCGACTGGGGCGTTGTCAGTGACGGAGCGTACGGTGTTGTGTGGTGCTGTGTGCAGATCGGCCCCAAGTGGAAGGACGTTGTGGCGCGCTGCATCAAGGGCCACTACCAGCCGCTGCTGCTGCTCTACGCTGACCCCCGCGGGACACCTGTGGCATCGCAGGACACAGCCCCTCAGCTGGACCTGCAGCACAGCAGCAAGGGCTACGACAGCGAGGACAGCGGTGAGTGCCACGGAGGGAGGGATAGTGAAATGGGACTGAGAAAGAGAAAATCTGAGAGATGGAGAGATGAGACGGAGATAGAGAAGAGATAAAAGGTAGATAGAGAGAGAGAGATGAGAGGAAGATAGAGAAGAGATAAGAGGGAGATAGAGAAGAGATAAGAGGGAGATAGATAAGAGATAAGAGGGAGATAGAGATGGAGAGATGAGAGGAAGATAGAGAAGAGATGAGAGGGAGATAGAGATGGATAGATGAGAGGAAGATAGAGAAGAGATAAGAGGGAGATAGAGATAGAGGGATGAGAGGAAGAGAGGAGAGCTAGATGAACAGGAGAGTGGGAGATAATAGAGAAAGAGAGAGAGTGATCGTTGAGTGGGTTTGTAGTGATTGAAAGAGTTCTGGTCGACTTGAGTCAGCACTCTATCTGGACGACCCCTCGTGACATCAGGCGTAATGATGTGGGCAGCTCTCTCTCAATCTGTCAGTGGTTTGGCGCCGTCCACCACTTCATTAGGTACAGTAGTGATGCCCTAGTAGGCAGACATAGCAGAGCTCTCATTTGGGCTAATGCTTGTACTCCATGTCTCTATCGTAGAGCGGCCCAACGTTGTCACAACGCATCTTGCTCAAGGCACCACTGTGAGTCGCAGATTCCACTTCTGTGACTTTGTTTGTGTCGATTCCGAAACAGAAAGCCCTGTTTTGCAGTAGTAGATCCCAAAGGGGGTTATTGTTGTGTGTTGAGATGTGTGAGTCTGTTGTGGTTGTGTTTGCTATTGTTATATAACACAATATTGAGATGTTTTTGGTGTAGTTAAACAGTATATTGAGATGTTTTTTTTTCTGTAGTTGTACAGTATTAAGATGTGTTGAGTTTGACTGTGGCCGTGTGTGTGTGTGTGTGTGTGTGTGTGTGTGTGTGTGCGCGGTCAGGCCGGGAGCCGTCCATCTCCAGCGACACGCGCACCGACTCGTCCACGGACAGCTGCAGCTACCTGCCGACGCGCTCGCAGCACGAGTCGCTGGCCAGCCACTTCTCCTCGGACTCCCAGGGGACAGTGGTCTGCAGCCCCGACAGCCCAGCAGGATCCCACCACAGTCTGGAGACAGCAGGTTGGGCACACACACACACATATTTTATGTATTTATTAATGGAAACACATACACACACACTCTCTCTCTCTCTCTCTCTCTCTCACACACACACACACACACACACACACACACACACACACACTAACATATTTTATGTATTTATTAATGGAAACACATACAGAAACTCACAGGTGTAGATATCCTCGACTGAACTGATAACAGTATGCATAAATACATACGATATTATGAAGTGCTCATTAATGATGCATTAGACAGTGCTCATACACGCATTGACCTATTGGAGCTCCCTGACCTGAGTCCCTTTACTCTGCTCAGGGGAGGTGCTGTTGAAGGAGCAGCCCAGCCCCGTGTCCACGCCCCGTCCCTCCAGCAGGGGGCGACCTCAGCAGGACTACCCGGACGCCGGGACCCTCCTGATGCACGGGCGGCCCCCGTCCTGCGCCAGCTCGGGCCTGGGGGGCTGCGGCTCGTCGGAGGGGGGGGGGCAGCGGCGCCAGCGTGGCCGGGGGCCCCCAGGGGGGGGGTGCGGGGCGGGGGGCCCGCGAGCGCGACGTCTGGGAGGACGAGAGCACCAGCAGCGAGTCCAAGTCCAGCTCGTCCGCCGGCGGTGGCGGCGGGGGGGGGAGATGCTACCGGCCCGCTTGGCGCCCGCGGCGCGAGGCCCTCAACATCGACAGCATCTTCACCCGCCCGGGGGACGTCGCGGGCCGCCGCTGGACGCAGCCGCTCTCCGCACTGCCCGCCAGCCCCCCGCTGGGCGAGGCCGGAGGCGCGGGGGGGGGCGGGCGGGTGTGGTGTGGCCGAGGCCGAGGCGGCAGCGGCGGCGTGCGAGGGCGAGATGGAGAGACTGCCCGCTCCACCACCACCACCACCGCGCCTCATCCAGAGGATGGAGAGCGGCTACGAGAGCAGCGAGCGCAACAGCAACAGCCCCGTCAGCATGGACATGCCCCTGCACGAGGCCGCCGGCGCCAGCACACACAGGTAGCGCTCCACACACGCCCACGCAACTCACACACACACACACACACACCTCACACACACACACACACACACCTTAAGGCTTCTACATACCTGACGCACCCAACCGGTAGCGCGACAATGTGACGTCAAAATGACGTAGATCTCTCTGGCGCGCCAGGGTTTTGGCCGTGTAGCACTCATTTTTTTTTCAGACGAGCGCGACAAGGCGGAAACAGGAAGATGGACTAGTTCGAGGGCAAGCGAGAGTTGCAGTGTTTTGTAACAGTCGTGAATTTTTAATAGTTTGCTGGATAAGTTAACAAAGTTACCAGTGAGAGTTGCAACACATGGAATTAAGAGGAAAGAATAGAAACGATTTATTTTCAAACAAAGGATATCTATTAAGGCCTGAATTTCCAGGGAGGCCATTTCCACTTCAGGAAATGACACAAACTCAGCCAGGTGCTAGCTAGCTAGCCAGCTAAGTAAACTGTTTAAATTATTAAAATTTCCCTCGGGATGACTAAAGTACCTATCTATATATCCATCCATCTATCTATCTATCTATCTATCTATCTATCTATCTACCTGTGCACACACCTTGGAAACTACATGATAATGATGATGGTAGTTGTGAATAGTAGCAACCAAAGTCTGAAGTACCATCACAGAGGCTAGCTAACCCTAGCTACTAAGTGTTTCTTACATTACTGCAGCTTCATCTGCTGTGTAACGTAGTTAACGTTAGTCTTTTCACAACAGCGACACCTCTGTTCAGGAGAATATTGCAACTAGTGTCGCAACCACCACGCGTGAGTATAAATGGTTACGGCGCTTCTGTGACGTCACATTGTCGCGCTACTGGTCGGGTGCGTCGAGTATGTGGCGCACTTTACACACACACACACACACACACACACACCTTACACACACACACACACACACACACACACACATTCAGATCTCAACTCCTATTACCTACACACACACACACACACACACACACAGAATATCAACTCACATTACCTACACACACACACACACATTCAGAATATCAACTCACTTTACCCAATAGAATAGAATACCCAATTGAAATAGCATAATGCAGCAGAGGGGGAAATCCTGCCAAGTTTCCCTTTAACATCTCAGCACACACACACACACACACACACACACACACACACACACACACAAACACATACATTCAGATCTCAAGTCACTTACCCACATACAGGTTTTAACATCTCAGCTCATATTACCCACACACTCACATTCACATCTCAGCATACAGACACACACAAATGCACAGATGTACACACGCATATCTGTGTCATTCACCTACAGTACGTGCAATCCAATAGAAACAATGTAACATTACATACATGCAGCACAGACACACACACACACACACACACACACACAGGTAAACCCTACTCATTACACATCACTTTTTGGGTTATTCCGCTGACGTTCCTCTCCTGTCTCAGGGATATGGCCAGTAAAAGGTCACTGACCTTCGGGCCGTCCTGGCGCTCCGTGCCTAAGTCCAAGAGCAGCAGCGCCATCCTGCAAGAGCTCCCTTCGCCGAGCTGGGCGCGCACCCTCACCGGCCCAGGTGAGTGCAGATGGACACAGCCGTCGGTCAGACACCGCATGCATGGGTTGTGGCTCCACCTCAGGCTCTGACAGTAGTGGAGTATTGACCTACTCTAGCATTAGTTACTGGTATGTTGACTTTGGCCGCCTAGAGATACAATTAGGTGAGTCTAAATGCGGTCAGCAGTGGTGTTTGCTTATCTGAGAGCCACTACTTCAGGGGCCAATGTCTGTAAATCAGACCAGATCAGCTGATCTAATGTGACAGGAATGACAGAAATATACACTAGAGAGCCTAATGGTGTTGATCAGTGCTGAGCCTGGGGCCTAGTGCTAGTGATTTTACTGGCATTCCACACTCCCTTACGTACAACAGCATCTCCTTCTCACAGCCCCTCCTGTGTGTGCATGCACATTCATATTTATATTTATTTGTGTGTTTGTTTGTTTGTTTGGTGTGTGTGTGTGTGTGTGTGTGTGTGTGTTTGTTTGTTTGTTTGTTTGTTTGTTTGTTTGTTTGTGTGTGTGTGTGTGTGTGTGTTGCAGCCGAGGGCCGCAGCGAGCTGGACGAGCTGCAGGAGGAGGTGGCGCGTCGTGCGCGGCAGCAGGAGCTGCAGAGGCTGCGGGAGAAGGAGCGGGAGGCGGCCCAGGGCTTCAACCCCAAACCCAGCAAGTTCATGGACCTGGACGAGCTCCAGCACCAGGGTAAACAGCAGCACGGGCACACTGAGGTGGGGGGGGACAATGACCAAAGGTGTTCTGTAACCGTGATGCACAAGTGTGTGTCAAGTCATGTGCACAAGTCATGTGTGTTTGTGTATTCGTGGTTGTGCTTGTGTTTGTTGTCCCCTTCAACACATTATGCTGGTCTAATTGGACGCGGTCAGCTCAGGACTGCAGCATACTGTGTGGCCTACACCGCTGCACTAGGGTCTAGCCCTGCAGTAGCTAGAGTGGGGTCTGACAGAAGCACTTTGTGTGGGTGGTAAACATGACTCGCTCAACCTCCATCCCATAATTTCAACAGGAGGAGGAGGAGGAGGGAAGTGCATAGGAGAGCAGGGTGAAAGAGGAAGAGTGGTGGAGCGAGAGGAAGAGGAAGAGGAGGAGAGAGAGGAGGAGAGAGAGAGGCAGAAGGAGGAGTGGTAATGAGCAGTGGGTGCCAGGGTTGCCAGCTTCAGATGAATCCTTCTGAAATCGATAGGCCTTCCTCAGCAGGATTGGAATGGATTGCTGTGGGCGATGCGGTTGCATGAACTGGCATCCCAGAGGTATAATCAAATGTAATGCACGCGTAAGGCATAGCCACACCCCAGTGCTCAAAATCGTTGGCTGTAAATGCACAGCAGTAGCGGAGGCCAAGAGCCATCTCACACACGCATGTGTCCGAGTGCCAAGCTACCCTTTGGAGTATTAATGGAACTGTAGGAAATGTAGTTTTTGAATTATGGCCCTGCAAATGCACCCACTCTTTCTAATTTCCCAAGGACTGGCAAGTTCAATTTTCAAATTTGAACTGTTAGTATTTTTTGTGTGTGTGTGTGTGTGTGTGTGTGTGTGTGTGTGTGTGTGTGTGTGTGTGTGCATGTTGTTGGTCCAAAATGGTGGCCTGTCCTCTAGTGTGATTTATGAGAGTAGCTTCTTTTCAACAGCCAAGCAGAGAGAGGGAAAAAAATCCCAGACCAGACCAGGCTATTTTAAACAACCAGCTCAAAGCACTGAAATTCAGGTCACCAGTGTGTGTGTGCAAATGTGTGTGTGTGTGTGTGTGTGTATGTGTGCTTGTGTGTGCGTGTGTTTGTGTGCTTTAACAGAAAGGATGGTCATTTATTTTTTTTTAATTGGATGATTATCTGTTACCCAGTTGAAATGAGCTTCGGGATTAGCACCCTCTGACCCCAGCTGCTAATGGGTCAGCCAGCTCAGTACAGCCTCAGCACCTCCAGCCAATAGGAATCAGAGCTCTTCAAACAGTCTCAGCAAACAGTTCTCAAGTCTCTCTTCAGATTGGTCAACAGGTCAACACATGACCTCATAGTGTGTCTTTTGGTCCACATACCGGCACATAGTGTGTTCATTCATATGCATTATCTCTCTCTCTCTCTCTCTCTCTCTCTCTACACACACACACACACACACACACACACACTTCTCTTTGTCAGTTCCTTGGTGTGTGTATTATGTTTGTCCAGTGTATTTGTGTGTGTGTGTGCTACCTGTGAGCCCCTAAGCAGTCTACCGTGTACTATGCTCATGGAAGACAGAGCTTGTTTGGCACTTACAATTTAGAACTACTCAGACAATGTGCTAGAATGCATCCACAGGGCTAAACTGCACTGTAATTTCACGTGTTTGGGTTTTAAATAGAGTGAGACTTAAGCAACCATGGCAGCACATCTTAACCTCTCATGCAGTTTTGTTCATGTAACAACTGAAGGCAGGAGAGCAACCAAGGCAACTCTAGG